>NC_088679.1:42174136-42484727 GCF_950023065.1 Planococcus citri
TTTTTGTATGATGGACTTTTGGACTTGTAGACTTCTGTGCAAAATAACAAACTTTTCGGCACTTAATCCATTTTTTAAAAAATGTTCAACCCAACTTTAAACGAAATTTTTTCAGTCTTTCAAAACCCATCAGACAACCTAAAAAATGGGGAAAATATAAAATTTCGAAATTTTGTAGCAAAAATTGTAAAAAAAATTAAAAGTGAAAGTTTCGTAGAATTGACAAAACTGTTGGACACTTCACCACGAATAGCAGAGAAAAAAGAAGATAAATAAGGTTATTCCCCCAGTTTTTTTTTTTTTTCAAAAACAAAATCAAAAATGAATGATTTTGTTTTCCAAACACCTTTTGCGAATATGAAAATTAAAATTTTCAAATTAAATGCGTAAAAAAAAAGCAAAACACCCAGCATGCAAATTACACATCGTACGCGTCAAATCGCACGCACAATCGTCGACAAAATTAAGCCAATTTTCATCGATCAGCAGTTCAAATGCTCAAGCTCTCAGGTGACAATTATTCTACAGCTACAGGTAAATAGGTAACGGGCGGATTATACGGAACTGGGGGCCTTGAAAATCAAACGTACACTACGTAATACATACGTAATGTATGTAAGTACACATAAACCGATCAACTAAACAGAAAATCGTAATGTAAAAGTGTACCTACAAACGACTGACCATCGTCTACTCTTACGTATGTACAATTTCGCGTTCATACGCGTTCCCTAACCCGCAACAAATACACAACTTCCTCTGTGAACCACCTCGAAAATCCGTATCAAATTGATAATGAAAATAACGATGACTCGGGTAAATAATTTACCCAGCACTCTTATTGGTCGTCGCAGTCAATCCCGCAAAGACACTCTCTAGGATCAAAGCTTTTACACCAACTTGGAAAGTGAAAAAAAATCAAACACGTGTACGAATCACGTACATACCTAGGTATAAGTTGAACCTACCTAATACCTATATGTACACTCAGAAGTCGTCGAATTTGTTACGAGGAAATATACATGTAAAAGGTATGTCTACACACACGAACACCTTGTTAATAATGACGTAAACATACGCAAACTTTGGACATATGTATACGAGAAGAAGGTACATGCTAGCACGTAACTTACTCGTCACAATGTTCAGCACGTTCTTCCGCTCTTTCTAAATCTTGCTCGAGCATATGCAGTTTACGAGACACCTAAATCAAGTAAAATATTCGTAAATAATCATCATTTTTTTTCCATGAAAAAGAAGGGGAGAAAACACCGCAAAAAATGAGTAAGAAAAAACGACGACGCCTCCGCCACTGGAACTGTAGCAATTCTGGGCACGACCAAAACCAAACTATACAAATAAGGTAATAATGCGAGCATCTGTGAAACAATGCGGTGGTTTTTTTACGTGGCCTGCCAGGCAGAGACCGAGATTCACGAATACGAAATTAAAATAAAACGCAAATTTGTATACCCTTTTTACTCCCCGGGCGATAATGGTCGTCAGTCGTTAATACATTGGAAAGTATGTACAGTACATGCACATTCGAAGATATAATATCCGACATAAGTATTAATAAAAAAGTAGCGCCAAACGCCATCGCTATTAATCACATACAAATCCCTTGTTTTTAATTACCTTTTATCATGTGTGTTTTTTCATCTTTTATTAATTACCAAGAACGCGTACGTCGAAAACGTAAAAACGCATCAATTCATCGCGGATAATTTATAAACGACCATTATATAAATCGTTTCGCCTTCTATCATGAATGAAAAAAAAGTAAAAGCATGCGGATTATGGTGTCATTGGCAGTCTCGATCTAAACTGTTTCGCTCGCGCTCGTTTAAAACCCATTTTTCCGTCGAGAATCGCTCATCATGACGACGACGACGACGACGTCGGCCGACGTTTCCTCCTTAAATTGTGTCAATATTATACGTGGAAATACGCGTATAATTTATTTTCACCTCGTATATGCTACGGAAAAATTACCAGTATCGTCCTCTTATACTATGTGAGCGCGTTGTCGACGACGATTTTCCAACAACCTATTCAAAGAGATAAGAGTGAATCGACCTTTGTGAAGGAACTAACCCCTTGCACAAGCTCTTTGAAAACATCAAGCTATAATACAGGTAACAGATTCGAGGAGGAAAATCTAATGAGAAATTAACATGAAGCATCATCCAGAGCTGCGTTCACCTAATATCAAGACGGAAACATGTACGCACAGAAACAACCACTCGTAAGGGATGTTGAAAAAAAAGTAAGTGCCTCAATAATTATGAAAGGTACGTCTTTATAGGATGCTGAAAATACACGTTTGAAAATTGTAAAAAAAAAACATACAAGACTGAGGGGGCAGAGAAAGGGGCTAGTTGCCCCCTATGTAGGCAAAATGGGGTTTTGAGATGATAAAGTTCGCCAGAGAACTTCTTTACCAAGTACATATGTACATATACTTGGTACAAACCTAGAGAAATACATTATAGAAAAACAGAATGAAAAAGTACATTAAAAATTTTTTTAGATTGCATGACCTTTGAGAGCTGAAATTCTTTTTTACAATTTTCAGACATTCTTGAATATTCAAAAAAAATAAATTCTGCGAAATTTGAAATATTTCGTAGACGAAGCATTTCTCGTCGTAGGTTAAATCATTTCGATATTCAGAACTCGAGAAAAATCGAAAAATGAACTTCAGAACTCGAAAGTCATGAGGGGAAGAAGGATAATGTGTCGCATCATCCACTCAGAAGGCGATCAATTTGTGCATCCACGTTAGATCTCATGAAACAGGTTAAAAATATTGAAAACATAGTTTATTGACAGAGAAGAGGAATTGAAGATTGAAAAAACTGCATTTCGAATTCGAATAAAACTGGCATTTGAAGAAAAATCACAACTCCGAGTAATAATGTTTTTCCATTCGACGAAAAACTGAAATACTGTCACCTTAGCATCTACTGAGAGTCGCATTACGTACAGTTATAACTTATAATATTCGTACAGCGACCTAAATAGCGTGAAAAAGCAACGTAAGCAGATTGAGCAAAAAGCCAAAGCCAAATACACCGTGAAAATAACGCTTACGATTCGCCAGATTCTGCTCTTTCTTCAGCGCGCTCTAAATCAGCTTCGACCATCGCCAATTTACGGGCGACCTATTGTTTTTTGAAAATAAAATAACCAATATTAATACAACGTTATGCAAGGTAGAAGAAAAATAATATGCAGGTACGTCTATTTTTTAGAATTCTGTTTTTAAAAAAGAAAACTGCACACGTGTACAACAGTAGATGATTTTGAGCAATAGAGGAAAAGCTAATTAAATCAGTACGTCATCGCATTAATTAAGCTCAGAACACACTGAATATACGGACTAGTATCCGCAGAAGAAAGCTTTGAAATTGACCAATGCTGAAATCAGCATAAACTTCGAGTAAATACCATAAAATTACGTATTTATTTTATATGTACTAGAAACTAGTAATTTATTGGCCAGCATTGACGAGATCGCAGAAGTATACCAAGACTCTGGAAAAACACGATTAACGTAATATACCTAGTCCCCACAAATCTGAAATGAACTCAACTTGTAAACTTTGACTGATCTAACAAAAAAGTTACGTTCAAATAAGGTGGATCGTGAAAAAAAAATTGTCGGAAGATTTTCCCCAAATTCCAGGATGACTCAATTTTGAGTTGAACCTGAAAGTCGATCACCCAGAAAATTTTTTAGCTTCAGGAATGCTGCTGAAAGAGAGACATGGGAGAGGATTTTCGAAAAAATCGTGGTTTTTTTCGCTGTAGTCACTGCCTTGCCTGTTTTGGAAAAATAGCCCAGTTCCAAAAGATGGTATTCAAGTTTTTGCATCGACTTAGTCTATTGGGGGTCAAAATCCAAGATCACTTTCAGGATTCTACTAAGCGGTTGGAAATTTCTAAGTCTCTGAATTCCTGTTTTGAATATTTTTTCTTCTCAATTGTTATCTACTAAATTATGACAAAATATTGAGAAATTGAAATATCATTTCTGGAATTAAGGGAATATTTTAAAACGCAGTAGTGCCAAATTTTTTAGACTCATATAGCTATAACTTGAAAAAAATTTGTAAGTTTTCAGCCATTTTTTGAGTTTTTAAAATTGGCCACCGTGGACAAAAAATTGGCACTACTGTATTCCAAAATATTTTCCCATTTTTAAAAATGATATCTTTCGATGTTTTGGCATAAAATTAACGCATAATTTATTCGAGAGGAAAAAATTTTTTAAATATGAATTCACTTCAAAATATTTAAGTTCATGTCCGAAATAAAAGCTGTTATATTTTATTTCAGCGACCTTTTTTTTTTTTTTTTTTTTTTTTTTACAAAGGGTACCCCCCGATAAGATAGGCAAAATGCCCTTAACCTCGGATTTCGATGAAACTCACAGGATATGTTTAGTACCCCCAAAAAATAATTTTGGGCCCATAACCCGCTCCCCACCCCACCCCCCTCAGGCAGGGGGGCCAAAAAACGCGTTTTTCAGGAGGAAAATTCTGCATCAGCGAGTAATTGAGGTAAATTTATTCTGTAAACGAATATAGTTAGAGGATACATGGGGGTACCTCCCTGAATTTTTTCAGAATTTTTCATCGCATGGGGGGAGAAGAAGGAACAAAAGAAAACTTTAAATCGACATTACTCCGGAACGAAAACACATACCAAAACGATTTTTTCGTCAAATATGTATTTTTAGGTCTACTTTCTATAGAAACCATCACCCGGCCATTTGAAGTGGTGGGTCAAGCTCAAAAGCTCAAAAAACTACGTTTTTTACGTTTTTCTCCAAAAATATGGACAAATGGCCGAAATCGAAGAGAACCAAGTTGTTCAGCGTGAAATTTTACCTCAGAATGGGTAATTGAAAATTCATTTATACCGCGCGATCGTATGGTAGGTAAAACTACATGCGCAGAAGTATTTTTGCTTATATGTATGTATCAAGATACCTAGCTTAAAGGGTATTCCTGAGTAAAATAGGTAAAATGCCCCTGTCCTCAGATTTCTGAAACTTTGATGAAACATCGTTGGGTACCTTTAAAAAAAATATTGGAGCCAAAAAATTCCCCCACCCCACCTCCCTTGCTCACAATAGCGAAAAAACTTTTTTTTTGTGGGAGGGATCATGCTTCAACGAGTTTTGAAAAAAAATCAGTATTCACTCAAAATATGTACTTAAAGAAGATATGAATCTAGCAACGTAATTTTTTTCAAAAATGGTTGGCTCCCCAGGGGGAAGATTATTGACAAAAGAAAATTTGAAACTCCCGTATCTTCAAACCTAATTCAAGCACATGAATTTTTTTTCAAAAATATATCTGGCTGCATGGGTATTATAATCGGTATTTTTTTCAAATTTTCCCTCCAGGTGGGCCATCTTCAAAAACTCAAAAAACACTCAAAATTGTGTTTTTTGAGTCACTGCACCACCAAAAAAAAGCGATTTGTAATTTTGCATTCTGACCTCCAAAAGCAATAGAAAACCAACTAACTTCTTGAAACTCCAATTTTGGGGCCATAGGCACCCGCTCTCACAAATTTTGGGGCGAAAGTAGATTGACAATATGGGTATCGTTATCATATGAATTCGCACTCGCTGAACACGAATATGAAGTTTGATTTGAAGTTGGATCCTCCTAACGGTCACATTGAGGAGAGGGGTTGTCCAAAAATTAGATTTTTTGTGAAAAATGCTTCATTATAGCGCAATTAACACTATGCAACTTCTTAATCAAGATTTTCTTGATTTACAAAGTATTTTTCAAGTACATAGTATCTTAACTCAAAACTATCAGAAAGGTTTCTTTTTGGTGTCGACCATTAAATTTTTATGTGAGTTACCTACCAAGTGCATTGGAAACACAATAAGTATACCTTTACCTATGTAGTAGATTTGGTGGATCGCTAAATATTGGGGAAAAACTGTGAATTTTTATCAATTACAGCAAAAACCGTAATTTTGACTCATTTTGAGTTGAAAGTTCAAAGTTGTACAGAAAAATTCTAGCTACAGAAGTGCCCCTAAAAAAAGGAAAACATGAGACCTCAAAGTTGGGGGTATTTTCGAAAAACCGTGTTTTTTCATTGTAGCCCCTGTACCCAATTTCTTTTGAGAAAAATGAAGACCCAGTCCCAAATAAAATTATTTGAGATTCTGCGTCCATTCTATGCTATTATTTTTAATTGTTATCTATTGCTGATTTCGAAAAAGTAACTACCCACAATTTAGGAATTTTTTGCAATTTTTCTCGATTTTTTGAAACTTGGAATATTGACGTCACTGCGTTCCAAAATATTTCCTCAGTTTCAGAAATGAATCTTTCGATGTTTCTTCTTCATTATAGCGAAACATTTGCGAAGAAAAGATTTTCAAAACACCAACTACTAATACCCCCCCCCCCAAAAAAAAAACGATTTGCAAATTTTCAATCACTCAGTAGAACTCTAAAAGTGCACTTGGATTTTGACGGCATCCGCAATAGCATAGATCGACGCAGAATCTCAAATATGTATGTAGGTTTGTAGGTACTTTCATTATACTGTCTCCCCCATATATTTTAAGTGAATTCAGGATATATATTTTCTTTTTCCAAAACTCGTTGAAGGATCCCTCCCCCAAAAAAACGTTTTTTCGCTATTGTGAGCAAGGGAGGTGGGGTGGGGGAATTTTTTTTGGCTCCAATATTTTTTTTAAAGGTACCCAACGATGTTTTATCAAAGTTTCAGAAATCTGAGGACAGGGGCATTTTACCTATTTTACTCAGGAATACCCTTTTAGCTAGGTATCTTGATACATACATATAAGCAAAAATACTTCTGCGCATGTAGTTTTACGATCGCGCGGTATAAATGAATTTTCAATTACCCATTCTGAGGTAAAATTTCACGCTGAACAACTTGGTTCTCTTCGATTTCGGCCATTTGTCCATATTTTTGGAGAAAAACGTAAAAAACGTAGTTTTTTGAGAGTTTTTTGAGCTTTTGAGCTTGACCCACCACTTCAAATGGCCGGGTGATGGTTTCTATAGAAAGTAGACCTAAAAATACATATTTGACGAAAAAATCGTTTTGGTATGTGTTTTCGTTCCGGAGTAATGTCGATTTAAAGTTTTCTTTTGTTCCTTCTTCTCCCCCCATGCGATGAAAAATTCTGAAAAAATTCAGGGAGGTACCCCCATGTATCCTCTAACTATATTCGTTTACAGAATAAATTTACCTCAATTACTCGCTGATGCAGAATTTTCCTCCTGAAAAACGCGTTTTTTGGCCCCCCTGCCTGAGGGGGGTGAGGTGGGGAGCGGGTTATGGGCCCAAAATTATTTTTTGGGGGTACTAAACATATCCTGTGAGTTTCATCGAAATCCGAGGTTAAGGGCATTTTGCCTATCTTATCGGGGGGTACCCTTTTCCATTTGATGAAATTTACTTTTTTCCACGTTTTCTCCCTGCCCCGATATTTTTACTCAGTTTTAGTGGTTTTCACAGGACTGACACAGTGATCATAAATAAAATTACAAAAATCTGAAACATTCATTCAATTGAAATGAAAGGCAGGAAAAAAGAATTTTTCTCTAGGCAACAAGAACTTCCGAATGAAAAATTTGTCGTTGAAAAATGATTGGTACTAAATTCGAGATAAGATAATGAACTAACTCGATGAATTTATTTCCGTAAACATTTCTCTTTTTTGATTGGATTCGAAAAATAGAAATGGAAAAATTTAGACAATTTTTGGAGAGATTTCTAATTTTCTTGCTTAAATTCTCATGTAGTATTGCACAGAAAAGGAAAGGAAATTTTTGCAAAAAGATGGTTTTTCATCTTTTTCATGGCCACGTCGTTCCGTCTTGAAAATTGTTTATTCGCCTCTAAGAAAAACCACGACATCGACAAGGATATCAACAATTAATTTGCCAAAATCAGGTACATAAACTCTTTTTCCTCGTTTTTTGACTATGTAACGTTGGAATAATTTTGTTTTTATGCGGCGCTTTTCCTTTCTCAATTCCAGACCTGAGAGAGAATCAATTTCTTAATGTATGGAACACGTATAACCAATAAAGACATCAAGAAAAGGAAAAAATATCATTTTTTTTTCATCAGTTTTACTGGACTTTTGCTCATACGTATTTTAGGTTCTATCGAATTTCTCAACATACATCTTCAGAATTTTGAAGATTATCCACGAACATGAATACCTATAGGTATGCCAACTTTTAGGTGTTTACAAATTCCCTGACAATCACGATAAACAAACCTACAAAAAATCAATATTTTTGGAAAAATCTCGTAACAAAAAACATTCTTCATAAATTCAAGAAATCAAGCCCCAAAAATAACTCGATCTACGTGTAAAGGTCAAGAGATCGATTTCGACACCTATGCTTAAATTCTTCGGTATCTAAAAATACTCGCGATCTCGTCACCGGCCACCGCCGCAGGAAAAATGTTCCATTCAGGCATACGAATTCTAGAAAAATGTTGAAATTAATAGCTTTACTACACATCGAACATAAACCGTTCTTATCGCAAATGTACTTATTCTACGTATGGTATTAGTACAACTTCGCCATATAACTATTTCAATAACAAAGGAACTCATAAAGCATAAAAATGATTGGTTAAATCGTGAAATCACGCATTAAAGCTTCCCACAAAAATAGAAAGAAAATTGAAAAAATTTACAAAACGAATCATTAATACATAACAATGATTATACAATAAACAAACAACACATTTCGAGTATATGACCATGGCGGCAATCGGGCAAATACGTTCGAAAACGCCGGTGACAGGGTGCAGTATACGTACGAGTATTTAACCAACTGCTAACCTGTTCCGGTGATGCGATGCGTCAAATGTTGAAGAAGAAAAAAAAACGATTACGGAATAAAAATTCCGATGTAATATTTCACGACTTATCGTAGGCGTGTGCTGCTGGCTCTCACCGGCGGCGCGACGCGAGGACGCGACGCGAGCCAGAGAATCTTGAGCGAATAATCGCCGTACAATGATTTCGGCGAATGCACTTAATTCCTCATCTAAAATATCTACATTTGTGTGTTGGTAAGAATGTAATTACAGTATTAATGTTGAGATAATGTATGTACTTGAACCTTATAATAATCTATTATACGCCTATTTAAAAACCTAATCTAATTTAGGCTGATCGAATCTATCATCATTGGATTCTCTTCGAGCAGGTCGTGGATTTCAACTTGGGCTGTCTTCCGTCTTCGGGCAATGTCAACTCGACTCGACTCGTTTGTAGTGCTGCGTCTTTTTGAGAATAAGGCGAGAATTATGCCAGCGAATTCTCACATCATGCTACGTGCACTACACTGCACAGTGCACACATGCATTAAGTACAGAATGTACGCAGGTATGTAACGTATGTAAGCAAGTACAAACAGTATACAAGTTTTAAATATCGAAGTAAAAATACCTATAGGAGGGTATGACTAATACCTACTCGTATATAAGATACTCGTATTACGAAGTAACCGTTCAGCAAATTTAAGGTGATTTCACACCGTTACACGACGAACAATATAATGCTTATTTTACTGAATGATGTCATTCGTACTTTCTCACAACGTGTAAGAGACGCCTCACCACACCATATCACTTATCGTTAACATGTGCTGGTTCAGTATTAGAATGATCCATAAAACTGATAGAAAATTTTCAATGCAAAAATTTCAAACAAAAACTTACGTTGAAAAAAATACCCGAATACTCGTGTTTTGGTAAGTATAGAAAAAAAAATCAAAACCTATGTATTCGGATAATAAATCCCAAGAAATTTTTATAGCACTAGGTACTCGACAGCAATCTTTTGGCATCATGTAAGAACGTCCTTTTCGTACGTCTCAAAATTTAATTTTTGTGAGTTGCAAATTTTTTCTTTTTTAGTTGTTAGTTTAGACAAATCGCAGCAAGAATTTCTGCAAGGTCAAGTGATTGAAAGCAACGTGTCATTTCGAAAACTAAGTCAGTAGTCCGCAGAAAAAAAGGTCAAGTTTCTCCGGCTTCAGCTCCTCAATTTTTTATCGAAGTACTTCCAGCTCTGGTTCCAAAAAATCTTAGAAAGTACCTCCAACTTGAGTGGGCCTTATTTTGAAAGTTCAAATTTCACCGTTCCCAATCGATTGGTTTATTTGAGCTGAAAATCTTTGCTCAATAAGATTAATTTTAACCTGAGCCTTAACGCTTCCATTTACCTCGGAAATTAATATAGGACAGGTTCCAAAATTACTCTTTTCACTTTCAAAATCTGTAATACTTATATGTACAATTGTACATAGAAGCAGTTGTCTCATTACGATGCATTTTGGACCCGTAGGAGTAGGAGAACTGTCCCAAAATTGAGATAGAAATTTAAAAATATTGATTCACGTACAAATTTTTGATCTCGTTGACTTTTTGATAGGTACTTAAACTTGACTGAGGTGGGAAGGGATGGGAGAGGAAAGGGGAGAGGCAGATTGAATCTCATTTCTTTATATTTAATAACAGAAAAAGTACATACTTTCAGTTATTTATTACCGAATTTGGAGGATCTTTTTTCGTGTTTTTGGGCTTTTATATTCGACTTTTTTTAAGGCAACAAATCCTCGATTTTTTTTCACCTACATCGAAAAAACATAACTATAAACTCCTTATTAACTTATGTTTCAACTTGATTTTCCATGGTTATTTCACTTGTTCAATAACATAATTTTTTCGCAACTTGACAAAATATTAGTCTCGACAATTTTTTCAGCTCTTATCTCAAATATTAGCTAAAAAATGGGATTAAAAAAAATAAAAATGTGAATTTTTTCGAGTTTCAATTTTCAAGTTTTTCAAAAAAAATATACTTGATAATTTTAATAATAATTTTTTATCGTATGTTTTTTTCTTGCTTCGTTTGAAAAAGCAAAAACTTATTAATGAGTTTTACGACTTACATGACTGATAGAAAATGACATAAGCTGAAAACCCTTCAACGATCGAATAAATTCAAATTTAGACTACTTTATTATTATTAGAACCTATTTAGATTTCATATGTAGGTTAGTTATCAGGAACCAAACAAAATTTTACCCTCATAAAGTACCTACATTCAATTTTTGGCACACGAAACGTAGATACAAAACACTCATCGAAGAAATCACCATTGTCGCTCGCATTTAATCGATTAATTGATCTCTTTCCTTGAATTTACCTACATATACATTTACATACGAGATAAAAAATTCGATCAATGAAAAGATAGTTATGTTTCGTATCTCAACTTGCTAACATTCAATCAATTCAGGTAATCCAAGGACAATTGCAAATTTGCAAAAGAAGGCTTGTCAATATTGTAACATTTTATTTCAACTGACTACAGAAAAAGCAGATTTTCAATTTTTGATCAATCAACGGATTTATCAAGCAGATGATCAATGTCGCTAGCATTCTTCAGTTCTAAATCTCTCAAATGCTGTAACCTAAAAAACATCATCTGTTCGACAAAGAATACAATAGTAAAAACGTCGATAATTACGCACGTTTTTCAAAGAAAGAAAAAAAAGAACGGTTAAATCTCTTAACTTACACGTTTTCAGATAAACCAAATTGATGAAAAAACAGACCAAATGAACACACTATTCACAATACAATCGCTTCGTTGAGATACTATAAATCACCCATTGAACTGGTTAACGAAAAAAAAAAATCAAGAAACCATTGATCTAGACGTTTAGTAAGAGGGGTGTGGACTGTAGAAAAAGAGTAAACATATGATCTAGGGATATTTGGACGGTCACTGTGACAGAATAAAACAGAACCCCTGATAAAAGAAGGTCACATCATTCAATGAACCACTACATACGAGTGAGTACAAAAATCCCTAAATAGTTCGGTTCGATTAGTCCGAAAAAACCGGTTTCTTTTACCCATTCTTTCAACGTATTCGTACGTGTATTGGCAAAGTACGTGTAATTGAGTAGTACCAAATACCTATTTTACCTATGGACAAAATGTTGGATATTTTCAACATCCTTTCGCATAACAGTTTGGGACACATGCGATTTGCCATCCCATCATCCCAATGTTAATCGTTTTCGTCGTATTACGAATCATGAGCCTGAAGAGGACAACTTACATATCCCAATATGTACGTTTTTGCCCGTATAATTTGCTAGTAAATTACACTGTTCTTTTATGTAATTTTAAAATCGAACCGTGAAAATAAGAAAACTTGGTACGTTTGTTACGCTTGTAACGCACATACTGATCATTATTTGATGAAATAAAGAGAATATTACGTCTGCGTACGACGTTTCGTCGTTTCCTAGTCTTCTTCCTTCCTTTCATCCTTCCATCATACTACACAGTACACACTGCACGCAATTCAGAAAATTTTACTTTCAATGCTACAAAAAAAAAATACTTTCATTCGTAAGCCTATTTTTGTAGTTCGTACGCAAGCACGAGTGATACAAGTACTTATTTAGTCATCAAAATTTCCATTTCCATCACGATAACACCAGAATTTTCAATATCATTTCAAATCATCTGACGTATCAAACCAGTCATCATATTCCAGTACCCGATCTGCAGAAGAAGAAATTTCAATACAATAAATCATAGGGGACCCCGACAGCTCGTGAATCTACCATATTGCCAATCCAATCTTCAGCATAATTCATTAACTCGGTACAAATTTAATGGCATTGAAAATAATACTCGTACGAACACGAAAATAAAGACCTATTCACCATCACCAACATCCTGCATATCATTATGAAAAAAATTCAGGCTACACGGTCACAAAACGCTCGCTGAAAATTAGTCATTCAAAAAAAAAAAAGATAGTAAAAAACATTCCACGAGAATATTATCACGTTCGAATTAGTCAGATAACCCCTTTTTTGAGCGTCTTGTATTTACACAACCGAAATAATGTCATTTTTGATAAGCTCGAGATAATGTTATATAACTCGAGTGTTAGGGAATGAAAAAAATTCTCGTATGAAATAAGTTCGAACATAAATAAATGGGCAACCAATGGCATATGTTATTTCCAATACATAGGTTGCCTTTACTCTTTTGTCGTTACGTGTGTATAAATTTAACAATGGTCCAATTGATTAATAAAAAAAAACTGGTTCAAGTACAACGCTTCAACGGAACAAAATAAATTAACTCTAATGATTATGTTAATGATCTGAAGCGGCACAAAACAGAATGCACACTTTTCACTACTTCATAGAATAGATACAACGAGAACGAGCAGGCTATTCACATGTTGAATATTATAACGTTAACTTTCATACAAAATAACAGCATCGCGAACATCTAGCAAATGGCTTCGAAATTTTTAGCGTAATTTTTGAAAAATTTCAACGATAAAAGAATTGCACAATTAAATACGAGTTACGAAATAAAATGAGGATAAAAATAAAAAAGAAATTATTTCAATTTTCTAGGAAATGTTACGTACAAAGGTCTGTAGATGGAGCATCGAGAGCAATTTTTTTGGGTGAAAGTAATTTTAGATAATTTTAATCTTTGGGCGAATACTTAAAAATCTTAATTAATCATTGCAATATTCTCTTGAAGCATACATGCATAAGAATCCGCAAATTATAATATTTGTACCATTTCTTTCTTCATTTCAGAGCAAAATCAAAATCCAGAACGTAGGAAAATGCTAAAATTAGACAGCTACCTAGTTATTGAGATGAAAGCGAGAAAAAATTATTTGAACATTGCCTAAAACTTTTCAAGGAAAGTTCAAGTAGTATGAAAAAATGATCACACGTTTTACTACTTTTTTCCCCTGATTTTTCATATAATTTCAAGAATGAATTTCGATAAACATGATCCGCGTTTCCAACTCCTTACTGCGATTATACTGAGCACTTAAATGTTTTGTAATAACTAAGTCCTATCGTAATGAAAGCAGGTTCAGTTTGGAGATAAGGGATTGAACAACATTAGGACAAGGAATTGATATTCAATTCAGTTGCGTCATCCCCAAAACATCAAAAATTTTCCAAAAATTTTCAGTCTTCACTTCGAAAATTTTCGTAAGTTATGGCAAATTTATATGTACATGTTTAGTGCTGTTTCAGTGTTGCAAAAGAGTGTATCTACAATCTAGGGTTCATTGATTTTTAGGTTTTTAAAAAAATTAACGAAGCTCGCTGATGAAAATTATTTCTAAAAAGATCTGGTAATATGAAATTTTACAGTCAATATAATATTCAATAACCCAATTTCCATCACTAAAAACTCAAAATTACATAATTTCGAAAAAAAAAGTTTTATATGTACAGTAGATTTAACACGGAAACAACAATTTTTCGAAATTCATTTTCACTTCAACTTTTTATGTAAGGGAGGGGAGTGGTGGTGAGAAAATTTCAATTTTTGGTATTTTTGATTTACGATAACATTTTTTTTGAGAAAATCTGAATTAATATAAGTAAGTGAAATACGGATATTTTCATCAAAGATTTCGATTTTTGGTGAATTTTCCCCTTGGTCACTTTTTTAAAAAAAACTTTATGATGCCATTTTTTTACACGATAGGCTAACAATCCCTAAAAAAAAAAAAAAAAATGATACCAGGAGAACTTCGCCAAAAAATTATTCATTGGGTGGAAAATACTTGTAGTATCGATTGGAATTTTCTAATTCACCTTTAGTAGGTACACCAGGTATAATAGGTAGGTAGCTAGAGACTCCACAAGAAAAATTCAAAAATGGTGTTTCCTACAAGGAAGGGCTTGAAGGCAGATCAAAGCTTCTCAAACTTTTACCACAATCATCTTTTTGAGGTCGTAAAAAAATTTTAAAATGACGCATTGTTCCTTTGATTGTTTTTCTTCATGTTTCAGATATTTTCCGCCATCGCAGCTCGTATCGTAACAAAATTTTCATATCGAAATGCAAGACTTTTGTGCTTCTCCTTACACCTTTTCAAAAAAAAATGCCACATGAAAATGAATGCAATATAATTCTGGTTTTTGCGCAAAAGCTCAAATTTGAAAAAATGACTGTCAATGCTACAAAGTACGGCGGATCGACTGGTGATGTCAGATTTCCGCAAAACTGCCAGGAAAGTGGTATTTGGGCGCAGAAAAAGGGCGGAATCGCATTTATGACTTTTTTGTAAAAATTTTTTGATTCCTTGAAAAATAACTAACATTTTTGAGAAGACCATTTTTTGAAATTTAAGTTAATCTCTGAACTGAAAAATGATGAAAAAATTAACAACTTCGGCAAAAAGTCTTAGAACTCAAAGGGTTTTTGGTCAATTTAAACGAGATAGCAGTCTAAATGGTGTACTTAGATGTAGAATCAAGCCCCATTCGTGCCCGAGCAATTTCAAAAGAAATTTTGTCGATTGGGTGCAGAAAGGGTCTAAGTCCCATTTGTTTAGGCAGCAACAGCGCCGGCGCACGTGAATATTTTTTTTTCTTAAACAGAGCTAAAAATTGTGTCTTGGGGTCCTCTTTCAATGACCTTAAGCATGTTTACCAAAAATTTTTGATTTTCAAATAAATCAGTTTTTTGTTATTCCTGAAAAGTGCGAAAATGGACTTAGCCCCTTTCCGTTCCCACCGATTCAAGTATGTCAATTATTCCAATTTATAGCCGAATTTCAATTTCAATTTCAATTTTTTTTTTTGGAAGAGTTAATCAGCGATACTTAAGTGTTTATTAAAACCAAATAAGAGATTAATTTTGGATTTAATTTTTCAAAATGTACTTCTATTAATGTCTGAATGTGTGCATTACGACGAACATTATCTGCTATTTTTTACTTTCTTTTGTTGTTGTTTTTTTTGAGACTTAATTTTATCGATGATTTGTGGTGAAAATCTAACATCTTTGAAATTAAGAAATGAAAACTAAAGAAATAGAATCATTGCGCTAAATTCTGTGTTTGAAGTTGATAAAATAATTCAGAAACAACCAACCAGCAAAAAGCAAAAATTCTCTTGCATTCAGCGAATAGCTGATGGATTGTACAAACATAATAAACGGAAAAATTCATAGTGAAAATTGATATCAAGTATAGCAGGTACTTTTCAAATTGATAGCTGCAGATGTTTTTCAGTATAGCATAATCTGAGAGATAGTTGGACACTGTCTCATGATATATTTTCATCATTTTAATTTTCAGTATACTCGTGCTGTCTTTTATCGAAGTAAAAACTTTCATTTTCAGTAGTCCTGTGTCTCTTTAATTTCAAAATTAGCAATTATTGAAGAATATCACTTTTCACAACAAGTGATAAACTATTCCAAATGGTCAGAATGGAAACACCTGAAAAATGCATTTAATAAAAAATCGTAAACATTTAAAGCACGTATAAGAAGAAGCATCAACCAAACCGAAAAAAATCCTCATACTGATTGTTTCGAGCCAACCAAGTCGAGTACATCGATGGTCACTAATTCACCATCATCTCGCTAATACACCTTGACATATACTGTTATAGTACGTAGGTCTAGGTACGTTTCAAAAAAACGCACAAAAAACGCATACACACACCTCTATAATAACCAAGATACAGCACCTCACCCAAGCTTGAAAATTATCCCCTCGAGAGTTCAATAAACCTACACCAACATGTACATGTCAGCGTGTTGCTTCGCATCAACGCACCAGGTATAAGTATAATGGCATCATAAGGCCTACCTACTATAATACCTAAAATAGGTAGGTACACGAAAAGTTTCTAAAAAAATAGTCAATACTGCACTTCTCTCACTCCATCTCTTTTTACAATGGCGCCGTCGTCGTGTAATCGATGATATCACCTAAATGTACTGTATGTGTTCCGGTTACATAAGATAGTAAATAGTAGGTATAGTTCATTAGATATACAAAATAAGAAAAAATACCGTAAGAATAATTGCAAGATTTTTATTTTCAAAATACAAACAGAAAAATATAAATAAACCAACTAACACGAATAATATAACAAAATCATTTTGAAATGAAATTCAAACTCGCCAAAAAAATTAATAAATAGTAAAGATAAAATAATGTTTCGAATGAATAAATACTTAATGTAATAATTCGTTTAAAATATCACGTTAAAATTATTGTTAGAGTGCTAAAAAGTTAAAATTCGTTAATCAAAGGGGTAACTTAGTAAATAATAAAAACGTTAAAACGAGAAAAAAGTTATCACTTGATACAGAAAGTTTAATATTTCTAGAATAAATAAGTATAAAATAATATCAATATTTACTTCAGAGGCATATAAATTATGGACGTGCCTGCCAAATTTCTATATAAAAAATACCCTGTTTAAATCAGTACTACTGGATACATTCAATGTATATTTTATAAATATATTAACAAATCGACGAAGACTCACAAATATTCGTAAAAGAAAAAGCACCCTCAAAATCTACGTATGTAAAATTTATAAGGACGGATATTTTCAATAAAAAAAAACGAAAATCAACCGACAAACTATTTTATCAGGTAAAGGAAAACAAACACACTTCGAAGCATTAATAAAATACACATTTATGATTTAGGACCGAATTCGTGAATTTTATTCAAGTACCTATTATGCCATCAAGTAGTGAAATAGTTTTTCATTTTTCTAATCAAATAAAAATTTTACACTTTCGAATCACAAAATCAATACTCGAGAGTTTAACTAAGTATTTGATTCGAACAAAAGCTTCTTTTCAGAAATTCAACACCAGCCCAAAAAATTCCACCAAATTTCGCTACTTGGTACTCTAGTAAGTACTCGATAACAATTTCATAAATATGGCCCTTGAATACCGCTTCTAAGCTACCAACATCGACAAAACCATACTCATATTTATGCAGATACCTCAATAAGGGTACCCGATCAGCCGCCATAGATCATTTACCAAGTCAATCAGGTAGACAAAAACTCAACAAACGATAAACACGCAGGGTTTAAGTAGTATGTAGATCACAACATTAGATCACGCAAATGTACCGCAGCGACACTTTTTCAAGGTTCATTTAGATACATTTTTTTTGAAAACTTTTTTAGTATGGGTTATTTATAGGAAAACAACGATCGTATGAATCGATCTATCACCTCGTCGTATTTCTTATCAGCTTCTTCGGCCAAGAAACGAGCCTCTTTCAATTGATTTTCCAGAGCGTCCATACGCTCTTCATCGGCTAAACTGCGATTTTCTAAGATCTTCCTCTGACTACATTGTTCGCATCGAACAAAACAAATATACCCGTAAGATAAACAGTACGAAAAACGCAGTTTAAATTTTTATACGTAAAAATACACTCTATGGCAAAAAAGTTGACTCGATTTTTTTTTTTTAAAATATAGATGTATTTGTATGCAAAATTGCGTGGGGGGAGGCTTGTTCTAAAACTCGTACAAAAATTGATTATTTTAAATGATAGTATTACATTTTTGGAAGAACCAAACATTTTAAAAATTCTATAATCGATCATTTATCGGTTCACTTCTTCAAATCGCACCCCTCATACATGTATAAAGAATTTTATAAATCATCTACGCGTGTATGAAAATAAAATTTACACTTCTTTAAACGTTTAAATTGGCAAGTATTGACTTAGGTAATGATCTTTTTGAAAAATTCGTCACTTCTATTAATAAACCAGTTCGACAAATATGCGAATACACGTTAGCATTACAGACAAATCAACGAAGTCGGAACTCGTGCATGACAAACAAATCACACGAACTTATATTAAGCCATCCATTTTGTAAAATAAAACATTTTCTATTCACGTCGTTCATTTTTGAATCACAATTTTGATTTGAGAATTTCGTAGCCAAGATCAAAATACAAATCATCCCGTTTTTGGTTGCCTCACTTCCTTTTTACGAATTAAAAAAAAATAGGTAACAACTTTCCACGGATTCTCAATCGGATACGTCATTGTGATGCATCAACTATTCCCAGAATTTTCTACATCTCTACCGATAACGAATTAATGGAATTATGCACTTTATTTCCACGTACTTGGGTAACAGACACTGGAGGCATGAAGCGTATACCGAGCGCTTAAGAATAAATCGAGAACCCTCAACGTGATATTTTCGAGTAAAAACAATAGTTCACAACGTTGAATAGGTAGAAATATCATTTTATGCAACGCTATCAACTTTTTTCTGTTTGCAAGGAAACGTTAGTGTGGGGGTAATTGATATTCACAGGATACCACGTATGATGAAAATACAGGTTCAGGTAGCTAAGAGCTGATAAGAAACGCTATCATATAAGGTGTCCGCAAAGGATCTGTCAAGGTAGATGATAGCATTCGTAGAGACGAATAAAAAACATCCAGCACACTGGATGGTTTATTTTGTAAATTTAATGACCAATAACGAATGGTAGGTTCAAAATATATTTGACCTTTGCAGGGTTAAAATTTTCAATGAAGTTTGTTCCAAAAACGAAAAAAAAAAAGAATTAACGAATATTTGAAAAAAAATTTTTAAATGCTGAAATTGGAAACTTATGAAAACTTATAAAAAGTGAATAGGTATTTCTCTATCAAAGAACCATCGAGCTAAGTACATATTTTTTTTTCAAAACCATCAGATTTTCTTTAAGCTCTAATCCCTTCAATTTTCAAAGCAGACCATTGCCAGTGCTTGCATTTCTTTTCAACCTCGTCTCTCCAAACACTTCTTATTGAAAAGACTTGACAGACTGCTGCTGAGACACCCTGCGTACAATGCAAGACCTACAATGCAGATACATACAATTTTGTATACAAATACACCATTTTTGGTAAAATACCTCAATCAAAAAAATCGAATTTGTTTTTAGTGTGTAGAGTGTACGACATGATACTTTCCCACATCACTAGTCTACAGACGACGTTAATTCGTACCCGATCAATTAAATTACATTAATTATCAGTAAAGTAACATTAAAAGTACTCGTCATCCTTTCTCCCTATCATCTCTAAATTGCGAACTAAATGCTAACTAAAAATTAACCTACTTATAGTAAATCGCATTTCATAAATAAATGACTTGGTCAAGAGAACAGAACGTAACAAGAGAAAAAAAAACACCTAACAAATAAACCATACCGTTCAAACACGGATATAACAACTTTATGCACATATTATGGCTAATACTATAACAAACCTACGTAATTAAACCTAAGTATTATTCTAACTAAGAGAGATGCGTTTAATTGCTTTTTTAATTACGCCACATAACACAGACATACATAAACACTTATGTACGCCGGTATTATAAATACCTTACCTAGGTACAATGTAATAAGAACAGATATCACCTAATGGAGGGAAGAATTCTTCGTATAACCTCTCTACTGTTGTACATTAGAACATTACATACGCATACAATCTATCACCTTATTTACCTCTATGTATTTAACGGTCTAACACCTCGTTTAAAAAATTAATCGATCGTCAGACGATTCGATGGAAAAGTAATTTTAGCTAAGGAAGTTACCTCTTCGTATTTTTTATCTGCTTCTTCGGCAATGAGTTTCGCTTGAGCAAGTTGTGTTTCTAATATGGCCACTCTATCATCTTCCATATTGGTTCGGTTTTCCAGAGCTTTTCTTATCCTTAAGTGGTTAGTAAAGCAAAACATTACACACACGACTCGAAACATTCAGCTTTTTTTCAAACTAAATATTTACTCGATATATCTACGTATGAAGGATTATTAATTACTAAAGTGACTACGTGAAAATGTAGCGGAACAACGCTTTGTCGTTTCGAGTAATTGAAAAAAAAAACGATCAAAAATGATTAATTGTATTGAAAATTTAATGAAAACTACATATTTCCTCGGTCGATGCACCTCAACCTGTGTGTAATTTCGATTGCAAAACTGCAGCTGATTGTGATGATGGGTTGATGGCTGGGAAATATATGTAAGCTCAAAATGATTGGGTATTTTTATTGCGGATTTCTCAAATTTAAGATTTCAGAGGCCCTTTTGGTTGTTAATTTCGTAAGCTTAAATCGATAAATTTTCACACATTGATCAGATCAGTTAAATTCAACCATAAAATTAATTTTTAAAAATCTGAATTAATGAAATAAAATCGCTGACACAGTAAATGGAAATGGCTTACTTAGGTTGTCATTTTTCAACGAATAAAAAAAATTTACAGATTTAATAATGAAATAAGGCTGAATTGTGATTTTTTAAGAATTTGACAAATAAATTTTAATAGAAATTTCGTTCTACTTTCTGAAAAATATGCTTAAAAATAGTCTGAAAAAATGTCAAAATCAAAATGCAGAAATTCTACAGGATGTATGTAAAATTTTTGCATGACCTTGAACAAGTCGTTTTACAGATTTCACCATCTCTTGCATTCCAAAAATGCACGCTTGAAACGTTTTTCAGGGTTCTACTTTTCTTATCTTCTAAATAATACTCTCTAAATTTGAAACAGTCAATTTCACTGCTTAGCAGTCACGACATTTTGCCTTTTTAAAGCAGTAGTTTTTTTTTTACTGCAAAACAGTGAAAAATTACTGAGTTGGTCAGTAAAAAATCATTTTGACTGACCAATTCAGTAATTTTTCACTGTTTTGCAGTAAAAAAAAACTACTGCTTTAAAAAGGCAAAATGTCGTGACTGCTAAGCAGTGAAATTGACTGTTTCAAATTTAGAGAGTACGCTCCAAATATTTGACAGTATATTAATTGAATTTTCGATTTAAAGAATGCAGAATTTCAAAGCCAAGTACAAAAATTTTCAATTAATAGCAAGATTTATACAACCAATGATCAAACACTTATACGGATAGGTGAATGTTTTCCTTTGCTAAAAACCATAATTATAATTTTCTTGTTGACGAAGGTAAAAAACCTCACAAAAAACAACGTTTTGAACGTACCATCTGTGGTGATTAAATTATTTCAAGAGACCCCATCATCACTTTCTAGCATAACATCACATCACATAAAATCCACAAAATTCTGTCCTTTTCTCTTGGAATGGATTTTCAAAGAGACTGGCCGGCCGAAATTTGGATGCGATAATTTATCCACGGTGTCTACTAAGTCAAAAAAATGAAAAAGGATGACCTTTTGATAAAATTCTATCAATTTTGCATAACAACCGCTCTAGAAAAATACCCCCAAACTATCGTTGAAATTTGAATTTGCGAGTTTTCAAATTGATTATCAAGAAACTCGCACGGGTAAAAACAGTTGACTACTCTATCGAGGCACTATTCTCTAATTTCTGACTGCAATGTTTTGTTACTAGATGGTAATGAGGACTCATTCAAATTGAACTGACATTTTTGGAATGAAATTTGTAGATCTCACTTCAGTTGAATCTTGCTCAGCTCTCACCGACACCTGACATCTTCAAATAAAACCTATCATCTATTTGCAACTCTAACAAATTAATTCCGATTTGAAATAGAGATCTCCTCGTCCTCCTACATGCGAATTTGGTTCTCAAAAAATTACAAGCCAAGTCAAAATTCACCGCTTGCATTACTCAATTCATTCGTAATTTTTGTGTAGTGCTTACCGTTCGAACGAAAATAAAATTGTTTTGCTCACCTTTCATTTCCATTCCTGTACTACAATCCGTTTCAGAGTCTACCAGATTTTTAAATGATTTTTATAGCCCCCCCCCCCCTCCTCGAATGATGCACTTCCAGTTCATAAGTTTAATATACTCATAAAAAAGGCCCAAAAACTGCGCAATCAATCTACTATTCTACTATTCATAAACTGATTAAAAAATCAAACACACTAAATCATTTTTAAATTCAAGAAAAAACCAGCATACTCAAACATTCTCGAGACAACGTAAATCAGAACCATACGAGGCCAAGATTCCGTGACCAATTTCTATCCTTTAACGCGTCTTAATTATAAAATATGGTTATTGAATTGTCAAACGTCAACGTCATTATTTCATAATTCAACTCGACCACTCTTTCGCTTCCGATTGACTTGAGAATACTCATAAAACGAGAGCTGAGCTTTTTTTTTTTTTAGGTCATTCACAGCTTCGGTACATCGTACGAGGAAAATTAGTAAAACAAATCTCATAAAACTGATCGATTAAAAAAAAGAATAAAAATAAATCAAAAATTACACTACAAAAACGCGAGTACCAATCAATCAGGAGTGACGTTTTATTACGTGCACGTATGTAAATGTAGATAGACCAACATTTACAATTGCGATTCAAGGACCAATTACCCTGTATTTTTAGTTATCATCTAATCGGTTTTAATTAGAAGATCACTTTTTACGAATTCCATCGTACAGCTTGTACAACAGACATTTTGTCAATTCATTCCCCCTTTTTTTAAAAAACCAAACTGTAACAGACTTACGTTAATACGTTTCAAAGTTGCATTAGAAAATTATCTGAGAACATTCGTTCAAATTTTCAACAAGTGAATCTCCAATCGACGAAAATATCAAAATTTGGCTATTTTTTTTTCATAAACAGGAATTCTTGAGAAATCCATGATTTTGATCTACGTTTCAATTATGATAACAGATTTAGAATCCTAAACTGTGCTATGCCAAAATTCAGCCTCGAGTAAAAACAGACTTGCTTTTCAAAATTTTCTAACCCAATTTTTTCAAATTTCCCCTTCCCTAAGCAGGGACGTAGCGAAGTGGTTTTGCTGGGGGGGGGGGGGGGTGCAAAGATCCTAAGATTCCCAACTAATTTGACTGAAAATTTCCAAGTTGGATGAAAAAAGAGGGTATTTAAGTTACAAGTAGTGAGGGGATTGTATCACGACATTTTGCAGCCAAAAAATTGTAACTTTGCCTACTATAATGAAAATTTTAACGTGCTGAACACTCTGGAATTGAAAAATTATGAAAAGCTAGTCAGCTTTGGAAAAATTGTAATTCAAAAAGTAGAACAATATCAAATTTCATGAAAAAATTCGGGTTTTCTGATCTCAGCTTTTTAAGAAATTTATCAATAGTTTCTTGAAATTTTCAAGTGTGAAAAAAAAAACAAAATGGCCCGAGCGAAGCGAGGGTAAAAGATTTTCAAAATTTGTAATTTCAAGAAGCAAAACAGTTGTAATGTTGATGTGGAAAGGCAAAATTTTTTGGAAAAAATGTGAATTTTAGTTGGGAAAATCATAGATTCAGAAACTGGTTTGGCTTTAAAAGTTGGGAAAGTGTCCAACTTTGATGATTGTAAAAAATTTTAATATTTGAAAATTCCAAAACTAAAATATTATTGTCGAAATTTTTGTATTTTCCCAACTTTCTTGTATTTCTCACAATTTCTCAACTTTCGCGGAACCGGGGGGGACGGGCTCCCCCCTTAGCACCCCTTCGCTTCGTCCCTGTCCCCAAGTATATTCATGCGAGGGTGGGGAAGAAGACGAGAGGACGAATTTTTTTGTCTCATAAAACTTCCAAAATTTCGCTGAGGGCGATAAAATTTGGAGACTTTCTGACTTTTACAGGTTTCTCACAGAAGGCAATCCTATCTGAGAAATCGAAAAAATAGCTATTACAAAATTGTATCTACTTAGAAAACCTATTCAAAACAGTTTTCAAACCGCAACCCACAGAATTCCAAATTTTATTCCGAAACAAATTAATTTTGCGATTGAAAATAAAATTACCTAGAACCCAGTCGAGACGCTCAATTGTTACGGAAATGGTTAATTATAACAATCTGTCAGTTCGAACAGACACGGAGAATTTTCGATTAAAATAATTGGACTTTATTGGAATTGGCAGAAGAAAAAAACACGACTTTATTCTAGTTCGATTATCGCAGGTACAACCAAACTAGTTTACTTTCTCGAATCTATCAATATACCGAATATCGAAAAATTATCATCAACGCCACTCCTGAGTTGTTTGTTAAGACAAAACGTTAGATCACGCATCAAAAACCATTACAATTTACCTGAATTTTTTTTCGCCGTTTGATCGTAAATTGGAAAGAAATAGCTTAACTAAATCTATATATATGATTACGAAACTAACTTAATAATAAATCCTATTTGAGTAATCGGTACTAAATTAAAAATACTCGTAAAAAAGTAAACCATTTCGCCTTAAACGAACACTAGATAGATTCCTAAATTTTCTGTTTTTTATAGGCGCCGAAACACTTCTCACATCATATGTACCTCTCACACCTTGACTAGAGAAGTACCTTCTCTTGACCATTTCATAACATATTATGTAGGTATAGAAGCGAATCAAAGTGTAATGAGAAATGAATAACTTACCGCTCTGACTCGTCAGCTGCTTGCGATGCTTCGGCGAGTTTGGCAGTAGCAGTGGCGAGTCGTTCTTCTGATCTTTCCAGATCTTCTTCGAGCAACTGAATCCGACGATTCAATGCAGCTACTTCACTTTCAGCCTAAAGGCAAACAATTACATAGCACACAATCAATATTGGAAATGAAAATTTACCTATCACAAAATAATCATTAAAAAACAGAGAAATATCCTGAGTAAGTAACATTACATAATAAGGGATCGGTGATTCGATGTTTCATAACGTAAGTTTAATAATCGCATGATTATATCAAAGTAATGGGCAAGTATTTATCAGAAAATTACTACCGCTATTGTACATATAGCAAAACCACCTCAACTAGGTACTACTATTCAGCTCATCGTCGCTATGCACCAGTTAATTAAAGTAATTACAACGTACAGCCGACGAATCTCTTTAGGAATTCTTGGTGCTCGGTTCAAAGACCCGAACACGTGGTTGGGAGAAGATGAGAGAAAAAAGATTGAGCGGTGAAGGTGATATAAAAAGCAAAAGTGTTCAAATTTTCGAATTCAGCTCTCGCCATCCGCGAATCAATTAAAATGTATTCGTTTTAACTACGGTTTCCAACAAAACACCAGAACTACCTTCGAATATGCGGCAAAGTAAAACAGTCGCGGCCAATGCCTCTCTAATAACAGGATACTCCACCTTAAAACTATTATACCAAACAAATTGTTAAATCGTTAAACGAGATTCAACTCGATTTATTTCACACCATAGCTGCGCTCATACCTTTAACCTTTACATGGCAAATACAATTGACGATTGTTCGCGCGAGCTACTCCGAATATACCCAATACATTGGAGATACTATGTACATGTGTTCACGCAGTATGTTCCACTTCTCCCCATAAACACGCCTAAACTATAACCAAATACTCAAATACTAGTACAAATTATCGAATGAAAAAAAAAATTGATTCTACACGTGAGAATATTACGCAGACAAATCCTTACGTGAAAAATATTACCTTTCAATTTCGACGCTAATTTTAAACCTTCGAAAGTGAAGAATAAATTAATCGAATCGAATACTTATAAGGGTTTACCATAAGGTGTCCTTTACACGTACCATACCACTCAGCACCACCCCTCTGAACAGTTATTTTTATAAAATTGTCAATTACTCATTACTACATTTCCTCTATCGTGTAAGATGACTTCTTATTAGAATATAAATGCGATTCAGTCATCAGCAATGACTAATCCACTAAGGTAGTTTATTTCATTTTTACATAAATGGAAGAAGTTACGTAACAGGCACATATCATAAACGACGAATTTCAATGCTGCATTACGTTGCACTATGGTAGGTTCCAAGTACTTAGGTACTTTCGATCTAGTACATATTTTGAAAATAGCTTCTTCAAGTTTTCAAGAGTTTTCCTTATCAATTTTCAGTCAGATGGGTAATTTTAATTAATACGATTTTGCGTTCAATATCACTAACCTAGATGTTATACTTTGACAGTTTTTTAAAACAACTCAGACTCACTGATTCGATCAATGAAAATAAAAATTGATAATAATTTTTTTATTATGCCTGCTGCGATCTCATTACCGTTTCCTCTGAACATACGAGTAAGAAGTGATAATGTAATGAGCTCGTAATAATTTTTCATCGTTACCGGATGAAGACTTTATCGGTTTCGAGAATGATATGAAAGTAAATATGACGAAAGTGCAACACATGTAATCATTTGTACGTATTTGTAGCGAAGGTAACATTTTGATAACTCGATCTTGACCATTTGAAGGTTCGTTAGCGAGAAAATCATCACAGAAAACACTCCAGAATCGATAACTATTCACAAGTTCAAGAAACCAAGTTCCTGAGAATAGGTTGAAACATCATACCAGGTAACAATAATTACGTGATGAGCTAAACGCGAAATCAAATTAACGATAATAGGATTCTGAGTATCGAAAGGTAGATAACTAGGACGTGTAAATCGAAGTATACCAAGAGCAATCATCGAAAATCACTACACACCACACAGCGATTGCGAATTACAGCACATAATGACTTTACCGGCGCAACCGGTGGATGCAAATAACACTCAAGAAAGACTTGATTATTCTAAATGGGTGTTTTCAAGTGCTATGTGAGCGATATAGAAACACAAATAGAAAAACCATCGAGGATAAGACTTCGATAGTTATTGAAATATGAAATTAATATCTCATTCAGAATTTGTAAATTATACTTATGCTGAAGAGTAAAAGCTGATGGGAATTGGGAAGATGAAATTGATATGCTAAGAAACGAATGCTACTGTGAAATCATTGAAATAGTTCGAAGGGTACTTATATTAGATAATAGTTGTAGATAGAATGAAACATACTTCTTCCCGGCGCATAATTTCTAACTGAAGTCTTTTATGGAACTCCTCGCATTCATCTTTGTACTTTTCCATTTCTTCTTTAGTTTGTCGCATTTTCTTTTTTAGAACATCTAGTAATGTGCCTTGCTGCATTGTTGTCGTCATTTTAATTATTTAACAATGAACACTTCGAACGAGAAACCGAAAATTAATACGATATCACACGTAAGCCGACCGCTAGCAAGATGGTGGACACCAAACTCAACAGAAAAACTAGAAACTTGATGACCGCAAACCACAGACCGCACACATCATACAAACAAACACAACTACAGTAACAATCTGCAAGTATTTAGCAAGCCGAATCGATAGACCACTTCTTCAACAAAACGACCGACAACCAGTAAGAAATACACCAACACTGATCAAGAGTAAGGAACTAAATACCAGGTATGGAAATACGCCATCTTTGGATATGGAAAAAAATTTTCAAGGACTAAATTTATAAATAATACCACCAATTTACGTTATTTTTTTACTTCATATTCATTTTAATACACAAAATAAACATTTTCCCACCATTTTTTTGATTCAATTTCATTATACGACTGAAATGAAAAAATCACATCACCGTCAAAACTACGAAATCTATAACCAAAAATGGCGTATTTCCATACCTGGTATTTAGTTCCTTAATCAAGAGTAACGAGTGATCAAACACAAACTTTCAGCTTTTGTTGACCGTACAATGACTGCAGTTGAACTGCGACACCAACCGACAAAATCATTCAACAGTGACGAATCAATTCAACATTATTCAGCAACAACCATCAACATTTCAACAAGTAGGATCAACACACAAACACCTAACTATTACGAAGGCAAAAAGTGATACCGCGACGTTCGGCTCGAGATTTTTTTTCATTTTTAAAAAAAACTTCAAAGTTCAAACCACCTGTAGCTACTGCAGCAAATTTTTAAAATAAAAAGTGGCTATCATTTCAAATTGACTAATAATTCAAATCATCAAATGTTAAAAATAATTAAAATAAAAATGAAAAGAATTTCTCGCCAAGTTTAAATAAATTTCTCGAAAGATTTTCGTTTTTTGCTACCTATGCAATAGCAATGGCAATACAGCTTAAAAATTATTTGAAAATTGTAAAATTTGATAAAATACTCAACATGGACATACTCATACTCAATCTATTTTTGAACGGACTATAAGACCTCAAATTTTGGTTTGGAAGGAATATTGCATACAAATTTTTAGTACATTTTACAGGCTCAATGTCCTTTCTCCAAAATACAAAAGTAAGCATGACATATGTAGCACCCACTACCTATAAATTTAGATGGTAAAATCTTGGGGATGGCGCGCGAGGAGGAGCTGATGTAGCACTCAAATAGACTTCACGAGTTCTACTATATAGATTAAAATATAAACTAATATGGTTAAATTTACAAACTTATCATACGAATAAAAATCTTGGGATTTAAATTCCCAATCGTTACTGGAATAAGATATTATGGCACTATTTTTCAGTAATCAGAAGGACTTCTCCGCAAAAGCATTTACATTCAAGAATTAATTTTAAGTAAACATTAAATTCACGACTAATAAGTAATAATGCAGAAATTGATAACTCATTACGACGAAAATTGTGTCTATAAGTATGATATCAGAAATTATTTTGAAAACCCAAAATCAATACGTTTCAACTTTAGGAAAAATAAAATAAATATTTCCAAAATTTCAAAATAGTGCCACAACCACATGAACCACATCAATATAAATATAAACTATTCTATCAATGAAAATAAAACAAATGTATTTTCAAAAACGATTGTAAAATAGCACGAGAATGTTACTGAGACTATAGAAATTCAAAACAATATCTTTAGGTACATTTCGGACCACTTATTACTTTTTGTTAAAAATATTTCTCTGTTTAATAATGAAGTATTTGTGAGGGAAAATTTACCAAAAAATTGTTAGGTCCTATTACAAATACGAATTTCCAATTATTCACAAGATTACAAATTTTGATAATTACGCAATCAGGTTACTGATTTTTCAAAAAATAAGTTCAATTACTTTGCAGCAATTTTTTTTCTTCTTTTCTTCATTAAAAAGAAAAAACATACACTGCAACAAAGTAACCTACTTTGTTAAAACTCCGACCGCAAAAGTATGAACGAAAGTTGAGACAATTTAGCTCTTATGAAACAAAAATGCGGGCCCCTAAAATATTTACTAACCCTTTTCAATTGAGAATTGAGAATATTGTGTAATTCATTTCTTATCACACTAAATTTCATCAGCGTGTCAGAGCTAAATATAGATGATCCGAAGCCTAATCCGGGATAACCTGGGGACCTTTGCTGTCTTCTTTTCAATCTTTCGGCTACAACTTCAGCGCTGACACTGGAGCATCGAAGTTTGGCTAGTTCTTCAGTTTCAGGATCCGCAGCAGGACCATCTTCACTGCCGTCAGCTTCCGAGCGAACATTTTCGGAAAATTCGGTGGTGTTTTCCACGGACGTACTGTTCACTTCCGCAGTTTCAGGAGGATTGTCGTTGTCATTTTTATCTGGACTAGCTTCTTGTCCAATCACAGTTCTTTCCCGAATTGGTAATACTTTTGAAGTCGTAGGTTTGTTAGTCCTTGTAATATCTATCACCGACCTGTTGTCTGTAGCAACATTGAACGTTCTTCGTTTACTGGTGGATTTTTTGAAAGGACGGCTGTGATGTTTCTCTTCATTTATTCGAGTACCATGTCGTTTATCATCTGCCATAGTTATAGGACATTTTTAAAATTCCAATCAAAATGAATACTTTGGTGTCGAAATAGATAATTATTTTCACTTGTTTTCACTATTCGATTCACTGATAACTGTATACGACGATTAATCATACTGTAACGTGATTGGTTGATGACATGCGAAGTCGACTATCAGCGCCATCTAGTTATCGTTGACCAGTCATATGATTTTTGTTTACACTGATAACATTGATAAGGAAAAGCAATTTTTAGAAAATTTTTCATGCGATGTGAATTTTTGTCAACTTTTCCACCACGTATTTCACGCGCGACCCGATTGTATGACTCGTATTTACTTTATTACAACGTTTTACAATGTTAAGTATGGTTGATGTACGCGAAGAATTCATCACAATTGATCTGCTCGTTTCTCCGCAGTGTTCAATATCCATCTTATATTAATTCACATAGAAACGCAGTAAATCGGTGACGTAATAAATTTAGAAATTATACGGCATACTCCGCGTGAAAACAATTGGCTACTGCCCAGATGAGTACACCACCAGCTCGTAGCTGCGTTATTTTAGTATTTCTTCACGTCGTTTTATTATTTTCTAAATATAAACGTATAATGTTACACGTTCTTGCTTGCTGCAGGAAATACTTCATTTACTTATCGGATGCTTTCGAATGTTCCTACGAAAATAACGCACATCTTTCAGTATAGGTTACCCCAGGTGTTCAAGTTCATCTTCAATTCATTACCTACTCAAGTATTGAGCTTTCATCGATGGAGAACAGAAAAGCAGAACTCGAGAAATTATTCTAAATGTATATGGTTCAATCAGATAACGACTTTTACATAATCAGAGAAAAATTGAAATCCTGTAAGGAATGCCATCTTCCCAAGCCCCCACTGTACATCGAGGAAATGAAATAATATTATAGGAACTATTTAGATAAAAAATGATCAGCTATTATCACAAATGGGTACTTTTATGCATATGATACACTATTTAGTGATGTGGTGACAGAGTGACAAATTCAAAAGCAAAAAATATCACGAAACTGATCTAAGTATAAAAAACCTTGCGTTGCGCGTCATTCAAACATTCATTACGAAGTCCTCATGAGTTAGCGCCATGTCATTACATCTATCTACCTATATTTTATCCAGAGGCGATAATAGTTACATTATATACAGGTATTAATTCCTTAAATGGTAACAAACGAGGACTGTGCGTCGCGTCATGCTCATAACTTTCATGAACACGTTTACTTTTTAAATTGAACGTAATCCGTTTTATAAGGGCTCTAGATGTTTGAAAACTAAAGTAAAAAAATGACTATTCCCGATCCATTTTTTAAAATCCAATATTTTGGTTAGGTACCTATACTTTCAAATCAATGAACTTTTTAATAGGTAATTGAACTGTAGGAACCTAGATCTTTTTTTTGTACGCGTATTCAACTTTGAATCATACAATTGAAAACATTGATGTTGGCCTAATTTATTGACGTGGTTAGAGGTTAGCTGTGGTACATCATCTCTTGTATAAATTAGATGCTCAACAAACTTGATAGATACGCATAATTAAATGAAGGTAAGTATCTATCAGATGCCATCAAGTGCAAAAAATTCAATAATACACGAACTCCATATTGCTCACTTCACATTTTTAGCATGTATGTATTCGAAAAATAGGCTGGCAGATGTGTTTTTGTGTGTAATTGATTTTTTTTTTACATTTTCAAGTTTTTAGGAATTGAAAAAGAAAAGAAATCAAGATTACTCAAACACGAAAAATTGAACTTTTTAGAGGTGTTTGTGAAAGATATTCCCATACACACCCTCAAATAATCAAAATAATGAACGATAGGTACCTACAAGACCAATTTAGGATCGAAATTGCCATGCGATCATCTCGAATATCAAGTATGAATCTAAATTTTAATTCAGTCACGTAGGTATATGAATATGAAATCACAATATAGTGATGTAGTTTATATTGTGGGATTGATCAAACGTGCTTTTTTATATTTTTCAGAGACTGATTTTCTTCACTATCGGTTCCATTAATACATTTTTTTTAAATAACAAAGATGTGAAAACGCATATCGCTGGTATACACTACCTACGCATAAATATCACAGAATATCAATCACATAATTCATGATATTGCACATTTTTATCCCCTTACGACAATAATTTCTTTATCTAGGTATTTAACAAATAAACACCAGGTAGCATTCGAACGTGTCATTATTTGAAGTTAACAGAAGACTTAAGTAGACCATAATTGGTGCATTGTTTACTATTTAAATTCAGATTAGGCCACATCTAAAATTCCTTATAAATTCTTAAAAAGTTATTTTTACCACTTACCAATCCCGAAACCTATCTATACCGCGAATTATGCAAGCGTCAAGTTAAAGTTATACCTAAAGTAAATCTTACATTTTTAATACATGCCATTAGAAACATCTAATCACCGATTTGAAGGGGATATTAATATTGTCGTTTTGAGCGAATACTTGGTAGGTACTTACCGTTTGTAGAGCCTTGTTTTTCTCTTCCAATTTGGCATTGACTTGCATCAGTTGTTCTTGAGTTTGATCTAATTCGTTTTCAATAGTTTGGATTTTCTTTTGTAAAGCACGAGCCTCTTCTTCAGCCTTTTCGGCTCTGAGATTTGCGTCTCTTGCTTGCTGTTCGCAGAGAAGGGCGCGATCCATCGCGTTATCCTTCTCCAGCTTCATCGCTTGCATTTTCTTCTTGATTGCGTCCATTTTGGATTGTTAGTTGTTTTCCTGAAAATTTATGAACAATTATTTTAAATTCAATTTTGAATATGTATGTGAATCGTTTGAATTATTCTTGGATCTAAATGAATTAGCTTTATTATTGCAAGTATTATAGTATGGACTCGGGTTTATAATCAACTTGTTACTGAGACTCAACTCATGGTCAGAATCAGTGTGAAAAATGAATAAGAGAGACGATATGAAGAGATCTACTACACTCCCGAAGAGAGTAACTACATATTTTACTTTGACTTAGTCAATAAATCATTGGAAAATTACAAATAGGAAAAAATTGAAAAAAAAATGAAAAAATAGAAAAAATAAGTAGGTACTCAGAATTACCGCAGTAACGATGACTCAGTGCTTATTATAATAGGTTTATAAGGTTTTCCACCAACCACGGCTGACAAAATTTGGAAAATTCAATCGCCCAATTTGAACTCAATAAATGAGATTGATATTAAGTTAACAGGTGCATGCTTACTGCTTTTCTACATAATTATAGAACCGGTAGGGATTCTTTTGCGTACAATGTTATTGTTTTTCGATTCAATTCATGTTATAGTAGGCAACTAAACACTTTCCTATTATTTTAAAATGACAATGAATTTAATTCTTTGTTTTTGACGTTTTTATTGTGAATCTTGTTCCATATTTTCTCTACTGTTGAATTTCATTTCAATGTTTTTTTTTCGTGTTTTCCAGATAGGTACCTAAATATACCTTAATGAAAATGATATAACACTAAGTGTGGACTACAAATTTAAATGTCCACGACAGTAAAAAAACCTAACAAATTAATAAAATGAGATAAATGGTGAGTTGTGGTCAAGTAATTTTATTTTTTGAATAAATGAGTTTATCTATCTTTGTTTATAATACTTACACTTGAGTAGGCCAAAACCAGCTACGATGAAAATATTTTCAATTAAAAGAATCAAACCCAAACAAATTCATAAGAAAGAACATACCCGTTGCCATTTTTACCACATTTCAATTTTTAAATTTCTACTTCGAAGGACAAAAAAAAATCACATGATGGTACGAATGTATCATACGATTTGTAAAATCGAATGACGAAGTAAGTTCTGAAGAAAATGACATTCCTCGTTAATTTAATAGATACATAGTAGGGTATACCTGTGTGCATATCAATTTTCAACACTTACGTAGGTAAATGACCAAACCTAATCGCTGGAATTTTGTGAGAATGACTAATAAGTGACTACCTATGTTTCTCCATGATGAGTGTATTTTATCTTATTTGTGACAACACGATTGAAATAATTTCGGAATAAGTATCAAGTTTTCAAATTGGTATTCTACAAATTAACATGATTTTATATCTCTTTAAAAGTATAAGTCGATAATTTTGTCCAGTTTTTTCATTAATAAATCATATCTATGTACAATAGAAATAGGAACTTAAACACACACCCCCGTTCTGTTGTCCTGTTTAGAAAGGTTACGGAAAGGTCGTTCTCCTTCTCATAAAAGTCACAAAAAATTTACTTATATGTATTTTAAGGAAAAAAGTAGGTAACACGAAGAACAATATAATATAGGGCCAAATCTAATTTTAACTGGATTAGTAATACTGGTATGAAAAAAATTATCTCACAGTCTGAATTTGAACACCCACGACCATTTTGCCACACGAGTACTGGTAACATTTTCGTATTGCCAAACGATCAACGAATTAATTGGTTTTGTTACATTTTTAACGAATTTTGCACAGTTCTCCTTTTATAGATGGGTGTTTATTTAATGGTAGCATTTCAAAAATAAACAATAATTATCTATGTTGTAAAATAAATTTGATACCTATTAGATTTCATCACACTTTACAATGTTAAAATTATTTTCAAGTTGGCAAAATATAATTTATATCAATTCTTATTTTACACTTTGAATACTTGCTCATCGAAAATTTTGACCATCTTTATCAATATTGATTGCAAATTTCTATTTGAAAGAAAAGTAAGTTACCTATTCGGTAGGTAAATAATTATTATTGGATCTTTGGTTTTTTTTTTCTAAGTTCATCCCAAAGGGTGAAAAGCTGCATAAATCATGAATTAATGTTCAGTATTGTTTAAAAGGCATCGTTCAATTACCTAATTTAGCATTTTTTTTTTCTAATTAATTTTTTTACATAATTATGAAACCATCAGTGTTGTTTTATAAGTAAATTTGTGTTTCTTAAGAAAACCTTTTGATTTCAATACCAAACTTAAACCCAACATTTTTCACTGTCCCATAGATCACGAAATGCACAGATAGATACCTAGATATCATAGATCTAAATTATTCAAAATTTTTTACATACCTTTAAACGAAAGTAAAAATGGAACGGTTGATTTTTTTGCACAATTGCGAAAAAACGCGCGCGACAATTAAAACACGAACTTGAGCACTTCACGAAAACTGACGATCGCGTACAGAAAATAAACGCACGAATTATGTGCTACCACTATGAAACTAGACGAATGTTTATCATTCAGATGGGAGAACGGGGGAAAGGTTATATCGGCTTTCTTTTGGCCTTAGCTGGCGACGATGAATACTATAGCAATCTTTGCATGTGTGGAAGTGTTCATGAGAATTTTTACAGGCTAGTAAAAGAAGTGGAGAGAATCGTCTATTTAAAGAAAATCAACGTTCTCTGTTAGTGGTAAAGTTAATCGTGTGGTGTGGTGCACAGCAAAGATATAGGCTACAGCCACACGATGAAAAAAATTGTGTCAAAATCAAGTGAGGAAGCTTTTAAAGAAAAAAAATATTTTTTTTTCAAAAAGGCTGAGTTTTAGTTTAAAATTAAGCATTTTAGAGATGGATTACAGCGGATTTAGGTACCATGAGTCAGAGATCATGATTCTTTTCAGTCAAGGAAACACTTTCGATGTAAAATGCGTACTTTTAGTTTCAATCGAACGTGTCACGATTTCACAATTATTACAGACACATAAAATGTATTACCTATTTAATAAAGGTCTGTTAGGATGAACGCATACCTACTATAGCATTGGACATAGTTAACGGAACGAAGTTTCATCTGTTAGGCAAACAAAGTGATGGAGGAGTGTACCTACTAATAAAAACAACCTATTTTACAATTTTACTAACCTACCTTAATGGCTGTATAAATGAGGAGTGAGAGGGATCTTTCAATTATGAAATACATATTAGGTTGAGTGACGGAGACCTGAGAAAGCAATGCGCTTTCAATTTTAGCAGCGGAGAGGGCAAAATAGTGTTGAGGATGACACTTGTTTCCCAAAGCTGTGCTGTTAGCTGACCTATAAAAGCTCTCATATATCCAAGGTGGATCCTCAATTTTCCTGAATTTCGCTATGTAGCTGAGGTAAAAGTTGTTTGGTGGTCCAAAATTTGAAACTTGAAACATGAAGAAAAGCCGCGATCTTTCACTTTTGCTTCACCAAAAATTCTTGAAAATCTACATTTTCATATTTTTAAAAAGAAAACATGGATCAGATCTTCTTTTCAAAAAAGCCTCTTTTTTTTGGAAAATTCCCTATTTTAATTCATTTAGCGAGTTCCGAAATGGTAGGCCTATTGAATCTATCTATAGAATAATGCGAATAAACGAGTTTTAATTTTCCTACGTTCAAGATTTAAAATTTTCAATTAAAAACGTGATGATCCTGGCGAAATGATATTAACGCTTATTTACGTATAATACGATAATTAATTAAGTAAATTCAACATATGGTGCCTATTTTATGAAATAATGATTGAGTAAATTGTACAAATGTTATCTTATGTGTCTCAATATAATAGAAAACTAACGAGTACAAACCACATCCATTTATGGTAAAGACTAGTAAGACCTGGGAATTTGCTAGTAATAAATAAATCATTCCAAATACATTTGCCGCTTCTTTGAAGGTAGCTTATTATTTACTATGCGATTTTTTTTTACAATGGGAATGTATTCGGGGACATTTGACATGTTAAACAAGCGCCTTGTTATTAGCAGTAGCTTATCACGTTAAAAAGTACTGGTCAATGGTACATGAATTGAGAATGACACTTTTACAACAGAGTAATAAGAATTGGTAGGCGAAGCGAAAGATCGTAGTCCCGAAATACTTGAGAATACCCAATTTGAAGCGGAAATTTGAGGAAGGAGTTGATTACAAATTTGGGTTTGTAAGTTTTTGACTAAAATAATCCGGGTAACTTTGAGTTGGGTATTTTGAAGAAGCTGAGTTGATTATTTCATTTCTTCTAATAATTATAATCTTCAACATGTCTTTCAAAATTTATCAAAATTGTCATAATTCAAAAAAATTTAAATAGTTTCGAATCGAAATTTTGTAACATGTACTTAACTTACCAGTCTAAACAAATCCCAAAAAATTAATTTTCCGACAAAGTTACAAAAAAATTAAAAAAAACAACATTATTCTAATACTTAGTTTAAAATTAATTAAGAACAAATTTTTAACAAAACTTTTAATTGAAGAAATCATTGCTTGTTTAACAAGTAAAATTTACAATGCATAACTTTACATTTCTTCACAACAGAACTGGTATTGGTTTCACATAAACGTGCTATCTCTTCAAAGTACTGTCAACTGATGAAATTCATGATCTTGAATGTGAAACATAACGGGATCGGAACACAAAAGTTCAAACGCTTAGATCACAGGTTATTTGCAATTATTCATATCAGCAAGCGCTAATAATAATTTGAAAAAAGATATTCTCTATCAAAATATTCGAACTATCGAGAAAATAATATAGCGTTGAAAATCCCGGCATATTTTTCGTTGTCACAGCCACAGCGTAAGTTATGAACTCCTCTTCATTGGAATGTTGACAGAACTTCGCGGATTGACATTTTTATCAAAAAAATAATTTAAACAGGTTCGGTATTGGGCAAATATATGGAAATTAAATGTATATATGTAGATTACAAGAATACAACAACTATTTAATGTCATTCACATAACGACTAATATCGAAAAATAGTTAACAAATCAGATTAACAATACATATACAATGCGAAACAAACGAAATTATTCATTAAGGTTTTTAAAAAATCAAAATTAATAACGTAACCGAGTCATTTAGTTCATTAACCGTTCGTACTATAATAAAATCAGCGTAATGATGCACATAAAAGAGAATTATAAAAGAAATGAATATCTTTATGATAAAGAAATCCTGAAAATCCTACAAAAAATATACACACAATCTATAAGTAGGTATACGTTTCTTGATAACTCCAATTTTTAAATAAAAAATTAATACTAACGTTGTCGTTTTTCAGCAATTATTTAGCTTCAGCTCGCATTTCAAGATTATCGGTATTCTCTTCTACGGGTCGTCCTCTAATATAAATAGGAGGTATTTTACCATTAACTACATCTTCAGTCACATGCACACTCAAAATATCTGAGCCTGGTACTTCGAACATTGGTTCTAATAATATAGTTTCCTGTGAAGTACATCATTGATTAGTTTATGTCCAAGAGATACAAAAAAAAAGGGGGGAATTCAACGTACCATTATAGCACGTAATCCACGAGCGCCGGTTTTCCTTTCCATAGCAAGTTGGGCAATTGCTTTAAGAGCATCAGGTGAAAATGTAAGATCAACTTTATCCATTCCGAATAAAATTTGATATTGATGTACCATAGCATTTTTCGGTTCGGTTAAAATTCTAATCAATAGATCAAGATTCAAAGAATGGAATGGTACTAGAACTGGGAATCTACCAACGAATTCCTGAAAAACGAAATCATTAGTGAAAAAGAATTTAAACTCATTAATAGTGCAAATATCAACAATAATTACAGGAATCATTCCAAATTCTATCAAATCTCGAGCTTCGACTTGTCTAAGAAATCGATCTTTTTCTTCGTTATCTTCTTCAACTGATGAGGAAGCACACTGATGCATCATGTCAGCCAGTGACGCAGCTCTCCTTCCTGGTGAAACATTAGTGGGAGCACCGAATCCCAAATACTAAAAATACAAAGGGAACCGCGATATAATAAAATACTTTGTATTACGCTAATATATGTAGTTAAAAATTTAATCATTCGACTGATAAGCTGACATTGAAATCAAATACTAAGTATTTACCTTCTCGTTTTTTCGTCTGCTGATTAATCTATCAAGTCCATTATAAGCGCCCGAAGCTACGAATAAAACATTAGTTGTGTCGACTTGAACCGTTTCACCGCGTAATTTCCTAGGTGAATTACGTTCGGGAACATTTACTATCGTGCCTTCTAACATCTAAGCAGAAAAGAATGCTCATTAGCAAGAAAAATAAAATACTGAAAAAATGTCATGAAAATATTCAATTTGATCAATTTACCTTGAGCATACCTTGCTGCACACCTTCACCTCCAACATCGCGAAGTTGATGAATTCCAGGTACTGCTCCGATTTTGTCAACCTCATCCAGAAAAACAATACCTAAGACATAAATTCAATTTTACATTTTTCTCTCCAAAAAAACTACAAATGTAACCAGCTTTGACTCACCCATTTGCGCTTTTTCAATATTATAGTTAGCGTCTTGCAATAATTTAGCAATAACGCTTTCTATATCTTCTCCAACGTAACCAGCTTGGGTCAAAGTAGTACAATCACAAATAGCAAAAGGAACATCTAAACATTTCGCCACCGTCTGAGCTAACAATGTTTTTCCTAAAAAAAAGAGGAAGTTTAGAAGTGGATGGTAACTATGAAGAATGACGACATGTGCAACATTCAACTAACCAGATCCAGTCGGTCCCAATAGCAGAATATTACTCTTTTCCAATTGTAATTCATGACTGTTGGCATCTAATATGTCGCTACCAGCAGTATTATTTGATCCGGCATTGCTGCTGCTTTGTTGGTTACGATTTTCGGTATTCGGCTGAAATCCTAATCCACCTTGGTTGGAGCCATAATTATAACCATTGATATGAAGAAAATCTGAAAGCAAAATAATCCATGTTGGGTATAAGTTTATTACAAAATTATTACTTCGAAAGCTCACTCGAATAAATCGAAACTTGCCTCTGTGGGTAAATGAAAATTGAGATCCATTTTCCATAAGCGCAATATCTTGTTTACTATTACTGGCCGTTTGGGATAAATTATTGTAAATTCTCTTATAATGATTATACACAGCAACGGATAAAACTTTCTTAGCGTGTTCTTGACCAACGACGTGTTTATTCAAATACGAAAATATCTACAAGCAAAAACTCTGAATAAAAAATCTATATGCATTATAAAAGAATAATAAATTCACCTTTTTAGGAGGAGGCGGTGGCTTTCGCACAAAAGAGTTTCGATGCTCGTCTTTCGTTTGTTCTTTCATTGTTTTTTTCGTATCAAGTTCCGATAACACGACAAAGAAGTGATGACATTTCTCACATTTTACAAACCTAGTGGAAGCTACATGACAGACAAATAAATTAGGTACTTGAAAGAATCAACATTGAGCAAAAATCAATAATCAAATACGTACAAACAAACGTCTCAACGTGAGTACATGGATCTCCGCATTTAGGACAAGATAAATGATTACCACCACCATCTTTTCCTTTGCCACTGCCTTTGTTAGTGGTCCCATCTGAGCCCCCGCCAGACGAAGCAGCATTACTTTTGCTTTCTCCTTTGTCGACAGTATTTCCATCTTTACCACTGCACATAACTGGAGCAGATGTCGATATTTTATGTATTGAAATCTTTGAGCTGAACGTTCTCACACTCGAACGATTCGACGGCGATAAACATAACTGGTAAGGATGACCATTGCAGCACATTATTCCAACTATAAACAATACACAAGAATGAAAATTCTGATCTTTAATACAAAAGCGTGGTTCGTAATTAGGCAAACAGTACATACCATAGTAAGATTTTGTGAATGCATTGCTTGATAAATATTTTCCTAGATTGGAAACCAGTGTGCAATGAACCGTTCTCATTTTCGCGACAAGTTATCTTAAACTAAAAACCATTCAACCTGAAACGAAATGGATGAATTAAGCTATTACCTATCAGAATAATAAGAAATGAACATTGCGTACTCACCAGACGTTAATATCACAGTTTTGTTAACCGATTTCAGTAGTAATTGCATTCAATTAGACCCAGTACACCAAGCTTTTTTTTCGAAACTGTAAACAAAAATAGAAAACTTGCCAACTAAGGAAGGTCATGAATTATCTCAGAAGAAATTTCAGCCAATAAAAAATGCATTACATCAACAGCTGATGGTTTAATAACGTCATTGCGTCGATGTATTGCAATATTTACAAGATATGTCGCTGAACATAGGTTTATGAAGTATAAATACAACGGCTAACAATGCGAAAAATTCGACCAGTCAACTTTTTAATGCATGCAATTATGATTGTGTATCATTGATCAGCAATATTGTGAACTCTACTTACATAGATGATGCCGACAGCTGAACGGTTGATGAAATGACAAAATAAGTCAACTTATTGAACATGAAACATTACATTAATACTAGATTAATTATAATACATATATTTACGATCTAATTTATAATGATAAAATGAAATGATTCTACCACATACGATAGAATTGATAGAAATCACGTAATCATCAAATCATCGCAAGTTCAAAATTCAGTCACTCAATTCCATGTATGTATACGAACAGTTTATGTGGATAAGGTCAATCAAGTTCATTTTGTGTTTTTTTCTATTGTCAACTCAGCCAGCTTTAAGCCTGCCTGGGTGATTTTTTTTCATCCAGCTTCATCCAGCTGACAACGGTGCAAAAAAATGTGAAATCTGAAAATCTTCAAGTAGTTTCTCTTCTCTCCTGAAAAATTGTCGATAATTCATAAATTTGTTTCAGGAAGATGTTTCCTGCGGTTTTCGTTTGAATCTTGTGTGTTTGTTTGATAATCGTGTGATTAAAGTAATCTGTAAAGCTATGTAAAACATTAAGTTTCACGTTGCTAAATGATATTCTCTAGTTGATATTTTTCTAGTGAATTGTGATTTTTATCAGTGGGTCTGGCTAGAGAGAAATATGTGGTACGAATTCGTATCGTTGAAATTCTGTACCCCTGTCTGATAACTCGGAGAATTATATCATTATTATTATGTACGTGATGACCGTACCATTTTGACCATTTTTTCATCACTTTCACCATCAGCATGAAGAAATTATTTGGAAAAAGCGAATCGAAAAGTGACAATAATGCTAAAGATTTGGGTAACTGCGTTGGAAAGTCATTTGTGGTTGGAAGAATGACCGTGGTCGTAGAAGAAGTTATTGCCGAAGGTACGTATTCGTTTCCCATACACCCATCAATGTTTCACATTACCTGTTTGTATCAATACATACTGTTGATTGCGTTACTTTATTGTACATTTTCCTTATCGCGTATGTTTTACATTTTGCAGGAGGGTTCGCTGTTGTTTTCCTTGTTAAAGCTAATAATGGGAAACGATACGCGTTGAAAAGATTATTCGTCAATAATCCTTCGGATTTGAACATAGCAAAACGAGAAATCCAAATAGTTGTAAGTATCTGCTTGAAGATTTGCGCCAATATGCTCTACATGATTCTTGATACACGATTTTTGCTTCACAGAGTAATCTAAATGGGCATAAAAACATGATTGGCTACGTTGATTCGAGTATTGTTAGCCAAGGTAATGATGTATACGAAGTATTAATGTTGATGCCTTACTGCAGGAATCATGTCCTTAGCATGATGAATTCAAGGTATTCACACACATTGTTATTCTAAACATATATCTTGTTGTTAATGTCTCTAGCGAGTTTTATTTACATTTGAAATTTCCGTTCAATTTGTTAGATTGCAGTCTGGATTCAGTGAGAAGGAAGTTCTGCATATTTTCTGTGATATTTGCGAAGCTGTGTCGAGGTTACATCATTGTCAAACTCCTATTATTCATAGGGATTTAAAGGTTTACATTCGATTTGATCGTAATAATTATTCGATGAAAAAATGTCTTATTATTAATTATGTTTTTCTGTGTTCGATTACAGATAGAAAATATTTTGTTAGCTGAAAGCGGCGATTATGTATTGTGTGATTTTGGTTCTGCTACCGGACGTATTCTTGATCCAGTGAAAAATGGTGTAGCAAGCGTTCAAGAAGAAATTGAAAAATATACTACATTGTCGTATAGATCTCCCGAGATGGTTGACCTGTATTCAGGAAAACCAATTACTACCAAAGCAGATATATGGGTAATTATTATTCTCGAAATCGTTGCCAATTCTGTATTCAATTTTCACATATCTGAATTGAAAAATAAAATGATGATTCAACTTTTTGTAAAACACTGGAAATTTTATCGTTTTATCGAGTCAATAATAATTTTAAATACTTACTAGTCACATTGTTTTGCATTGATGATTAATTTCAAATAACTTATCTATGTCATTTTTCAGGCATTAGGTTGTTTGTTGTATAAGCTGTGTTTTTTTACGTTACCATTTGGAGAGAGTACTTTGGCTATTCAAAGCGGACAATTTACAATCCCCGAAAACCCGAAATATTCTAGTAAATTGCACGCTCTAATAAGTATGTTCTCAAATTTATTCTCAATTTGTTTGAAAATTTTAGTTATTAATTCGTTCTTTCCTTTACAGAATATATGTTGGAAGTCGATCCTGATAAGAGGCCGGATATATTTCAAACATCGTATTTCGCATTTTCAGTTGCTGGTAAACCATGTCCCGTTAAAAACTTAAACGTAAGTTTACGACTTTCGTATTCGTGAATCAGTTTCACTGATTTTTGTGTACTTATACTCTCAACTTTGTTTGGAAATATAACAATAAAAATTCTGGAATTATAAAACATTTCAAGAATTTCATCTACTGATATGTTTGTTGCCATTTCCGTGTAATATATATCGTAATTTTATGGGGTTTTACAGAAATCAGCGGTTCCTAATGTAGAAGAATTAATCACGTTGTTGAGCTGCGATAAAAAACAACAACCACCTCCGGTCAAGATAGCTCCATCTAAATCCCAACTTTCTAACGTAGTTCCTTCTGAACCGTTTTGTAGCACGAGCGTAACCCCGCGACAGCGACCTAAACCGATGAATACAACGATTGCTGCGACTGCATTAGGATCATCGCCAGTACTGAAACGAGCTTTATTTCCGAACCCGTCGTCAATTCAGCAAGCTTCGCAGTCTCCGGACGTGACATGTTCCTTCGTAAACCCACCTAATACAAATTCAGACAGTACAGATACTCGCTTTCAGCCGACTGATCATACTCAGAAACCTTTCTCAGTTACGCCTCCACCAGAGGCTGCCTCGTTTGATAATTTATTCCCTTCAAATACAGGTAAATTATAAACTCGGTTTCGATGGCATTAAGAATTGAAAATGTATCGATATATTTCACTTACTAGTAGTTTAAAAGGATGGGTACATTGGAAAAGAAAGTTTGACGTTATTTGAGCTTAAGAATAGTGAGTATTCATTAATCCGTGTCGATGTCGTAATTCTTCCCTGAGAATATTGCTATTTTCCTTGTGGATGATGGATAATCGATAGAGTTGATGGAGTTTTCGAATTTGATTCGTTTTACAGTACGATTTTATTGAACGAGTTTTAATTTTAAAAGTCGATTAAAAAGTAAATTGGAAATGAGTTTTATCGAATTTTTTTTTGAAAAGTGATATCTTATTTGATTAATGGTATCGAAAGATTTGTATCTGTTGAAATTTTTATTCTGTCCGTATTGTATTTTGAAATGGGAAAAAATTATGCCACTGTTATTTGCTAACTCGACTGCTTCAGTATTTCTCAATTCCATTATGTTTTTAAATTCTTAGAAAAATGTGAAAATTGCTGACCTGTTTTTTGTTTTTTTTTGATTTCGATTTCGAACAGAATTTGAAGACCCATTCAGAGAAGAGCCGCAGAGTTTGCCTCCGAATACTGGTAACGCTGCAAAAGTACAAGGTGAAATATTCACTGGACAATCCCCAACATTATCCCCGTCAAATAAACATAATATTCATAGACGAAATGTCAGCGATACTTCTGCGTTTAAAAGGTATTTATATCGATATCTTATCTACATTTCTTTGGCAAATCAACACGATACGAACACATTTAGGTCTTGATCTAGTTGTAAAGTTGTTTCAAATTGTGTATTTTTTACAGGGTTTATTCGAACGAAATGAATCAGTTTCGCAGTTCACAAAATGCATCGCTGAAAGCAACATCGAAGGACGACTTCGATAAAACGGATACTCAAGACTTGAAACAATTTTCAACTGCAAGAGTTGTGCAGGTTCGAGTTGAAACTGTACCTTTATCGCTTTTTCCATTTGCGAGAAATATTTACGATACATTTTATGTTTAGAGCAATAAAAGACTCGATAAAGAATCTAAATCTTTATCGAGCGAGGTTTCTTCGTGGAACCCATTCGAAGAAGGTGCTGTACATGCAACGAAATCGCATAGCGTTAGTAATGATATATTCATGGCGAAATTTCAAGATCGAAGTTTCGCACAGCAACCAGATAGAAGTGAGTTTGGTATATTCGTAATTTTGCTCATGTTATGTACATCATAGAAAACTTGAATTTACATATAAATACAAATTATGTCTTGTTTTCAGATCATTTCGATAAAAAACCAACAGATAAAAGTAAAGATGGCGAATCCAGTGAGGATCCCTTTGGTTCTGCCCCGTTCAGATTACCCGGTAATTACTTATTATGAGCATAAAATTGTATATAGCATTAGTATTTTACAACGCTTAATATGATGGAAATCAATACATAATAGTATCTTATTCGATATCAGTATTGTGTTAGTGGCTTAAACTATTCTCTTCTATGTTATACTTCTCATAACGTTGTTATCTATTTTAATAAAATTGATCTACCCTATATATCTTTTTTTTTCAATACTTTTTAGGTTCAAAACAATCGAACAATAAACATAAAAAGTCTTCTAGTGCTGGTAAGTCGAGACTCCTCGTTCAAATTTTGCTTGTATTAGAAATTCTTCGCATGCAAAAGCACGTGTTAAAATGGTATGATTTTCATTATCGCTTGCGTAAAAAAATTGATCGGTTTACGGAAGCTCTTTTCTATTATCGATGAAATGTTAAAAAAAAAAAAAAAAATGAATTGAAATTCTATCTTTGGTGATTTTCTGCTCAGAATTGAATGGTAAATCGATGCAATTTCTTCTATTTATTTGGGATCTTGTGTTCAGCTTGTATTCTTTCTCTTATATTTTTTTTTTCATTGAAAAAATTCGGGATAATTTCCATGCTTGGTGCGTTGGGTATTGTGTTTTACGAATATTTTTCTGTAAAAGTATTCTGGTGTTAGATAATCATCCTGCTTTAAATGAAAACACATGTATCAAATTCTGGTTCATTTGATACTGAAGCATGTGACAGAATTGTTAATACAAATGAAAGCAGGAAACAGTTTTTCCTGTTTCTGGTAAATGAAAAAAATATGTATGAATGAACTCGATAGCCGCTTCTCGTATCTAGTTTAGAACCTTATCTCGATTTGCGTATTTTTGTCTGTCAGCTTGAAAATACTGGTGTACTGGGACTTTCCGAATATATCTACGTATCAGTTTCATATTTCCGGTTATCATTCACGATTTTTAATGTTTACAGATTACACAAGCTCATTAGATAAATGGAAAAAGTATTTCATTGAGAATAATATAAAAGTAGATGATTTAAATTTGGAAATCGGAACCGACAGCGAAATTGAATGGTACAATGAAATTTCATCCTCTGAATTGGTAGTTGCTCCGTCAACATCTCCTTTCGTTCCGCCTCCAGCCGAAGACAGATCGAAATACGAAAAATTAACCAGTAATTTGGATGATGTATCGTCTGACGATAGTGTTGAAGGTGAATTATTACAGTTTTTTAAGAACATTGTGTTTTGCAAAACTTTTGCGACCTTCTTGATCTCTCTCGAATGTTGATTTTGAACTTTTTTCTGTCTAAAAATTGAAATATGTAAATCCATTTCACAACTCGAACCAACTTACCCCATGCTCAAAAATTCGTTTCAATTTTTTTTGCCTAAATGATATTAGCCCCTTCAATTTTCAAGTAAGGCAACTTATTCGTCTCAAGTTTCTTATAGTACTCGATTATAGGTACCAAACCATTTACTACCGTACACCCTGTACATTTCTTTTTCATTCGTCTAGTTCTACTTAATTTTTGTGAAACATCCACTTTCGAAATCAACGAATTATATTGTTTTATTTTTGAACATTTCAGATCCAGCGAGCGGAGATAATTCTCAAAAACGGGGTTCGTACAACAGGCGTATTTCGCGTCGTAAGCCGAAAGGACGAAACGACGTTAAAACAAAATCTAACGAAAACGCGATTAAAAAATCAGACTCGAATGATTCCATCGGTTCTGCGAGTGATTTACGAGCACGACAAGAGCAAGAAGAAGAAATAGACGATAAAGAAGATAGCGAAACGATGACCGTAAACGATAGCGTATTAACTTGCGGCTCATCGGCATATCATGCCGAATGCGAAAGCATGGCTAGAGAAGAGTTACCATCATCCAGGAGGTATCCGAGAATGGCGAAATTACCGGAGAATAAAGAACTCGATACGTTGTTCGTAGGTCATTCGTACGGCGACAAGCCCCTATTGGCTGATGACGAATTAGACAAAGGAGATACAATATCGCCGGCTCCGTTGATCGATATGAACGACGAACAGAAAGAGCTCAATAAAGAAGACGTATTTTCATTGGCACCGTTCAGTAAAAATCGTAAAAAACCCAAAGATACTAGTCAAGCCGATTTACTCATCACTATGTCTCCTAATATAGCCGAAGGAGCGTTGGTTGATTTAGATGATAGTAAATCATATCCTTTCGATAGTAAACGCGGTAGCAACGCGTCGTACAAGGAATTCGATTCCACATATCAGATCGTAAACAACGATAGTTTCGAAACAACGGCAGCTTTTATTCAAGGCGTCGATGCGGTCGCCGATAATAATCCATTTAGCGCGTCTTTCAATCCACCTCTTACTACGTGTGCTACGAATTGCGAAACTGGCCAGTTCGATAAAACAAAAGAAGATCTATTCGGAGCTGTTCCTTTTTCTCGGATGGCCGTACCGGTCACAAAATCGCCGTGTAATCAAAACGTGGATGATTTTATAAATTTCTCTACCGATATTTCCGATACTACTGAAACCACTGTTGCAGCTAATAACGTGTATTATATGCCGAACGCGAACTCGTATTCTACCCCAGCTCGTACCAATGATATCGAATACAGCGCCGGTATAAATAATATGAGCTTCGAAGATCATACAAGTAACGGTGCTGATTTCAACGAATCGACGTCCTTTACCAAAGTCAAACCGGCTGCTAACACTATGGAATGCGGCCAGAAGTTTTTCTTTCAACCTAATAAAAGCAATAATCCATTTTTCTAATGTATAGTTACTATTTGTATGTATTTATCCTTCTTCGAGTCTTGTTTTCTCTTTTGTCCTGTATTATTCTGTATAACGTGTCTTATGAGTCGTAGAAGTAGATTTTAATAGCGAAGTTTAATCGTTGTCTTGTTCGTTTTTAGAAAAGTTTTTCCTTTTTTTCTCCGTTATTTCGTTAATTGTAGAATTTCTGTTTAATGGTGCTTTGTATTATACCTTATCGAAGTGTTTATCATCGGATATGTGAATATGTCTATGAGTATATTACCATTTTTTTCTCCCTTCAACCATACCTACAAACTCTTGAGAAATTATTATTCGCAAAATACCTAATTGCTTTTTATTATTTATTTCTTAAAAGTTCTTATTAATAATACAAACTAATCGCTTTACAACAATAACACTAATACAAATACCTAACTATTTTCTTCATACCCTAGTCAAAGTTTGTATGTCGTGTTATGTATTACCTACCTACCTACCTACTTATCTACTGCTATTATGTATTCTGTTTTTTCTTTCGTGTATTATTTTAAAATTGAACCTTCTCCTACAATGTCACATCTTACCTGACTTTTTTTGGTGCGTTGAAATGTTAACAAAATGCTTAATGACGGTGGCTCTTGATGTTGATGTTTTTGTGTTTTTCTTGCAGCTTCATTCAGTTTTTTTTTTTTTTTTTCAAGCATATAACTTATTATAGGTACATATAACTAACCAAAGGCATTATTAACATGTAACCTGTAATTAAGATATTGCTCCATTGTGAAAATAGACGATTTTTTTCTATTAGATTAATGTATAGCCTAATTCAGTCTATAGCCAAAATTGTAACGGTGCATTTTAAATTCAATTCCTACCTTGATCGCGAGTTAACTATTAAATTTTGTTTCTCTGCGATGCATTATGTTCTATGGCTTAATAAGTAACCTATTTATAAGTATGTAGAGGTTTACTTGAAAACATATTGCGTTTAATGGGCATGCTATGAGAAAAACTAGCGTGGGTTTTTTCACTCAGGATTAGTTTTTTTCTTTTACTTTTTTTTTTTTTTGAATATTATTTGTTTTGTGATTTTATGATTAGGTATTAATGTTTGAACTATGCGTACCTTACCTACCTACGTTGTGTTTATGAGTGGAAATGTAACACTTCAATAATTCGTGGATGTGTTCGTACATGAGAATGTTTCACTTCTAAACCAGCATATTTATCTAATGCATTTTAAACATTTTTTTCCAAGAGTGGTGTTATGGTCGATTAATTTTTACTCGAAAGTATTATACAATTATATCCATTGATAAGCATTTTAATTGATTGTACTTCATTTATATATTTTTATTCATTGACATAAAAGAAAAAAACTACATGTACAACTGTGAATATTTAGCGTGTACGTGAGTCGAGTATTTTATCATCTCAGTGTAGTTTTACATCATACATAGAGATCAATTTGTTTTAGCTTTGTAGATTACATTTACAGTATTGGTATTATTGTACTGTAATAAAATACTATTTTACACGTTGTTAAAATTTGAGAATTACTTATCACTGAAGAAAAAAACGACTCATACGTTATATTTAAATTCCTAGTTTCAGAAGTCCATTCAGATCGATGAAATACACATTATGCTTGTTTTTAAATATACAGGGTATCCTTCAAAATGTGGCATGGGGAAAGAAATTAACCAAAACAAAATTTGCCAAGAATCAAATTGAGCAACTGAAATTTTGGTGATATGGATTTCAGATAATTCTTTTTTCAAAAATCGAAGTTACGTTCAAATCGGAGGCGGACGAAGGACGACCGACATCTCGAAAGGTTCTTTTTTAAGGAATGTTAGATACCGTATTTACGGCGAACTGGTTATGCAAATCTATTAACACATGCGTGAAACTTATGAATACGTACATACTTTATGTTTATTGTCACATTATTTGAAGGGGACTATGCTCGGATTTTTTTCTTAGAATTAATTCGTGTTAGCATTTTATGTGCGAGCGAATTTGAAATTTTCCACCTTGACGCATTCGTAAACGACAATTCTTAAAATTTTTCATTTTTTTTTTTTTTTGAAAATGATTTTACTGGAGAAAATGTTGGATATTTTGAACCGGCAGAATACTGCTCAAGATGCCAAACAATTTTTGCTCAAATTTTTATAATAATATCCAAAAAACCGTGAAATTTGACATAAAAAAATCCTTTGCTTACTGCATCGAAACAATATTTATCAGAGGATGAAAACAAGTCGCAAATTGAGTTTTTTTCCTACTTGGGCTTCGTAATTTTCAGAGTAAGTATTTTCAGGTTTTTGCATTTACCCGACGTCACATTTTTGTGGGGTTAATGCAGAAACACCTTTGATGGCATCAAAATATGAAAAAAAATTCAAAATCGATGAGCTTTCTTAAAAGCAGAAGCAAATGTAAGTAATCCTCCAACAGTCATTAAAATTATTCTTTAAAAAAAATTCACGGTTATTTAAACGAGACACTCTTACAGAGTGTAGGTGCTCGGAAATAAGGAGTGATTACAAAATACGTCACTTCGTGTGTAGAGGAGGAGGAGGAGGCAGAAATTTGGCCCGTAGGTTTGAAATGTATCCGTATAATAGATGCAGTTTTTAGATGTTTCAGCTATGCACCCCCTCCCCAGCTCTTTCCAACTTGAAAAAATTTAAGAGAAATACCGTTCCGAGCATGAAGATTAGTCAACGAGGGAAATTAGGTTCGAAAAGTTTGTTTTGCTTTGCAAGTGATTTTTTTTGGAAAAAAGCGTAGCGTTTTCAGTACAAAACACAGTAGTAGCACATTTTGTTCTCAAAATAGCATCGCTATTTAGCACAATATGTCGGTGTCCGGTTGACAGGGTTTTAAAAAACTCTCGAGACGTTTATTTTTCGAGTGTATAATTTCAAACAATTCATTAGTTAAACATCAAATGCGTACTGCATTAAATTACGAAAAAAATTATAATAATTTAGAAAGGTAACATTTCACAATTAATGACATTTTTTTTCAAAAATATATAAACCGTAGAAAAAACAAAAAACAAAAAATGTAAATAAATACAAATAGGTACATCGTGTATGTAACGCAATAGTAAAAATAAATACACTTTAAGAGATACCGAATTTAAAAAATGTGAAAAAAAATCAACGATTAATCGATCAAAACAACAACGGTTAAGATGATTGTAAGGGAGATTAAAAATTTGTCTGAAATAGGTATGGTATAGATAGTAGGAAAGGAATAACAGAGATATGGAATTTCTGAATAATGAAAGAATCGGCGAGTCCTTAATACCCAGTAATAAATGAACTAAAGTTTTAAAAAGGATTAGTATTAGAAAAATATATAAGGCGGGGAACGGGTAAATGAATCACGTATGCGAATTGAAAAAAAAATGGCAGTATCGTTCGATGCAAAAAATTTTCTCATCGGTGGTATTTTTCAATTTCAATTGAAAAATACCAATACTCTATCATTGTTCGGCGATATTGCACTGCGCCACGCTATCCTTTATGCTGACCAAAGATTTTGATCGTGACAGCGGTAAAAATTCACCGATGGTTTTCAAGTACGGCCGAGGTTGTCGCCTTTTATAAGGTTCCCACTCGGCCTGTCATCTTTGTCAGTGCGTTACAATTACATCTGGCGCAGATTTGGTAGATTGCACGCTGTACGGACGGCTCGGTCTGCTGTCGGTGCTCGAGGTGTCGTGTTTCGGCGACTTGAACCTTTCCATTTCTATCACAGCTTCGGCTCGAAATTTATGCTCTTTCGAATGTTTACCCGTTTTATCCGGTTTTTGATTATTCTTGTAACCGAAAGTGGTAAAACCTATCGGCGGCGCAGTCGTCGGTGGCTGCACTCGAGCATTATTCGCTGCTTTGATATGGCTTCTTCTTATCGTGCAAGGCGGTGGAGGCGACGGCGATAAGCTCGTACTTTTGTTTGCCGTCGTCGAATCGGACGTTGAAGTGTTGTAAAAAAGACTTTCTCGAGTTTGACATTCGTTATCACGCATCTCCGGCATATAGCTCGTTGAGTCGCCGCTGTGTGTCACCAGACCGTCTTCTTCTTCATCGCCGTTCGCTCGACTGGAATCGCGACGCGTTTGACACGTACGATGATGATATTCCGGACCACCGTTTATCTATAGAAATTTGTACATTACAGATACGATTAAGTACATAATTATAAGTATATCGAATCTCAACGAATCAATCGTTGTTTAAAAACTAAGCACCTCTATACTTACTCTTTCGAACCCAGATTCTCGCCTGATTAAATTTGGAAACGTATGTTCGGTAGGAACGTAACAATTGTGCTCGTCTTCTTCTTCTCGTATTGATTCGCGAATATTTATACTGGCAGTTATTTCAGTCACGTTGACTAAATTATCGGGTAAATTTGGTAACACAGTAACCACCGGCGTGAGCAAAGTAGCCGTTGGAGTTTTCCTACCCAGCTGATCCAACTGGCTTTCTCTCGACTGGTTCACTTGTTCCTGAACAAATGAAATAATTTTCAACGTGAATTGCTGATCGAATCAGGCTCAGACACAAGACGATAGTAAGAAATCAATCTTTTAAAAAACTATATTTTTTTTCAATTTTTCATCACGATAGCTTCAGAAAAACGTCTTTTTCTGAAATGCCAAAAAAATATTCTTCATTTCATCGAAAATTATTTCTTCAATTTTCAGTAGGTAATTCTTCATTTTTTTTTCATTTTCTAAAAATTATTTTTTCAAATTTTAGAAGATTAAGCACTCGATTTATTTTTTCTTTCGTTTTTTGTTGATAAAATCGAAAAATTGTTGTTTTTATATCGACCTTTAAGCGAGAATTATTTATTAATTTTTTGACGGTCTATACTATCAAAAAACAGCGAAAAATCCACTACATAACAACATACTATAGTCCAGCTAAATACGTATTATAGTCACCTTGATAACGCTAAAATCGTGAATCAATTTCCTGACGATATTGTATATCAAAGTGAAACACATCCCGAATAAAATTAAGAAAAATACAATTAGAATAATCAGCATCTCCGATTTGGTTACTTGATCCCAGAAAGGTAGTTCTCTTCTTTTCTGTACATAAAAAAATATATTAGTTTGCTTCTTTATCACTGATTAGACAATTGATTAAAAAAGATATAAATCGATATAGGCACTAACCGCACATTCCTCTTCATCTTCGTCAGAAGCAGTTAAACAGTTGGCAATCTTATTACATTGAAAATCATTATGAATACAATAACCATCTTGGCAGTTAAACTCATTATTGGTACAATCTGAGAACATTGAAATAAAATACAGAACTTATAAGCTAGGTACCAGAGTAATAGGTACAGGCTTCCTGACAAAATCAAGAAGATACCTAGGTACTATTTTTGCATTTGAAAAAAATCATTGCATCAATGTTTGTTCAAAGCAAAGAACGCTAGGTACCTATGTACTTGAAATTCTTAGAAATCCTGTAATTTAAATTAGGTTGTATGTATGTATTTGATTAGTAGGTAGGTATTAAATTAATTACTCGATGAGAATCTGAAAGGAGTGAAATGTGCCTTGAAAGTAGAATTGATGGCGCTTTTCTTTACGACATATTGAATACGCATCAAACTGCTATCGAAAATAATCGGCTCAGCTGCAGCTCCGCAAAATGTTTGTTTAATCGTATCGGCATTTTCCTCTAGAATATAAACGTAATTCAATTCGCAGTCGTTCGGATATTGCAAACTGAACGAATCCCAGCTCAATGAAACCTATATTAAATGACCAAATTATAATATCAAAGACAAAAGGACCTTCGTGTGGTATCGAAATATACATTATTATGTACACAGTAAGTGCATCTTCTACAAATATTACGTATAGTACATACATGTATCAGGTAAGTAGGGCTAATTATTTGATTAGGTACGTAGTGATTAAAAGCGAAACAGGTGGGTCTATTCAATATTTTGGAAATGAAAACTCTAACAACTTATCATATTTATTATTTTTATACATCTTTTGAAATACGAGTAAGGTACGTACATACATACCTATGAGTAAATGAGGAAATCTAACAATTAACAATTTATTTGATTTCTTCGCTCAACTTTTCGGTCATATGCAGAATTATTTTTAAATTTCGTGAATTTTGTTTTTTTTTTTGAAATTTTGTTATGAACAGTTGATATGAAAATTGAAAAATCATTTCGAAAGTTTACAATATTGCTCTGGTTTTCTTTTTTGATCAATTTTTAATCAATATAACGGCCAAAAATCAATTGGGATTAGAGATTGAAATAATCATTTAGGTACCTTTCATAATTATTCAACCTTCAAAGTACCCATTATTCTGTTCGAATTTTTCAATGATTTTTCAAAAATATTTTTTATACCAATTAGCATTTTTTTTTTTACTTCAGCACTGTAGTAGGTAGTTCAATTTCTACTTAGATCGAGTAAAACCGTCACACGTACTTTTTTATTCTCTCCTACATGTAAATTAAACATGCAATCAATTCCACTTTTATTTGATTTGGCCTTAAATTCTTCAGGAATATCTTCATGAGAAAGGATGAATCTATCCTCTTCTTTTTTGGTTAATTCATCTTCTTCGGTTTTATTAACAACGCAAGGTTCTTCAGGTTGGTCGGGAACTAGAATTAATTTTCCATCGTTATTATAAAATCTTATATAAAATGAAAATAAAAAATAAACGACGACCAGATACTGTATTACAATAATGTCAGTTTACATAATGCTTTCGTGAGCAAAATATCAGAAATATTGGAAATTGTGTCAATAAATTTTTCGAACCGTACAAATGAGGGATACAAATAAAATAGGTACCTATTTCAAGTAGGTACATATTAAAAAGGCGGAACTAAAATAAATATTCGTAGAACAAAGAGTCCTTCTTACCTATCAGATTAAAATTAATTCATAAATTGTAAAAACTTTTGTGTTTCAGATGGAAAATTTTTAAACTTTGGTTTTTCAAAAATACCTACCTAGAATTTTTTGTACCTATCTATAACAAAGAAATCTTCCGAATCCACACGCTATGATCTGAACGAAACTAGGTTAGATCGAAAAAATATGTCTTGAAACCGTCGCGTCGGAATAAAAATTTAAGGGTTTAAACTTTGAAGTTCACTTAATTGAATTTTTAGAATATTTTTGAAAATAAAAAAAAAATTAAAAAACTTGCTTTAAGGAGTGATTTTTAAACGTTTTTGCGAAGTATAAATTTATATGTTCTAATTCTAAAGTTCATTTTTGGGCACGTACAGAACGATTTTGAATTTCTATAGAAGAGAATGAACACTCGCCAACAGCTGTAAAAAAGTCAAATTATGATTTTTTGCTAGTTTGATGATTTTGTAGACACACCAAGCGATATCATGCCGAAAAATTCACTCGTTATAAGTATATTTCTTCCTTGAAAATTTGATTTTTTCAATTTTTCTAGAATTCGAATTTTATTGGTCAAAAGTCACTTTCGAACTCACACAACTGGAATCCAGCGGTAACCACCTAAAATGGTAGGAAGGGTGCCAAATAAGAACCGACCAAAGTTATACGTTCAAACGTTTATTTTTAGTTTCTTCAGAGCGATTTAGAATTTCTTAAGAAGGGATGAACGAAAACTTGCTGGAAGCTCCAGAATGGTACAAAACTTGTAGCAGAATTACTCGCATTGGTTCACTTTGCCCAAAAAATGTATATTTCGCGAAAAAAAATTAAAAGCACCCTCGGAACAGCCAACAATCCAAAAGTAAACATTAGAACCTGAAATTTTGGTTTCGGGGGTAACAGGACATGCTCTTTCGATCTAGTTTAGTTTGGTTTAAATTGTAGATTGTGAGCTAGATAGAAAGGTTCCCTTACAAGTGAATTTTTATGGAAAAAAGGTAACTAAATACTTGAGAAAATTTTTTACGATTTTTGCGTCGATTTTTCATGATTTAATTCGTACTCGTATTTTGGCATTTCTTCATCGAAGGTAACAGATATGAAATCCTAAACTTGAAAAAAATTATCCGATGTCCATGATATATTTGCGAAACACCCCAAGTGCGGTGTTTAAGAAAAAGCACGGACCATATTTTTATTTTAAAAAATTGACTTTGTGACACCTCATAGTAAATACAAAAATTAATTTTTCTATCAAGAGATGCGACTGCGAGCACTAAGTACTGAATTCTACACAAAAATTGAATCATTCGATACACGAATAATAGGTATCTACGTCCATCTTTTCAGCTCATATATTGTGAGCCCGTATTTAACCTAATTCTTAATAATTTTATCATAATAACATAGCCTACGTACGATTATCCTTTCTCGGTTCGAAGTAATATACTGCTCGAAATCCAGTATATTCGATATTTTCGTCGCTTTTGAACCTCAACCATAATGCCGATCCCGAAGATTTAATATAAGGTGGAAATTCATATCCGCAAAATTTCCCGATCTCAGGAGAATACCCGTAAGCTCCGTCTCGTATTTCTAAATGGTCAAATTTACAATTTTCACTCGGCTCTATAGCAAATTGATCACGAAAATCGACGACTACTTGCTCGTTTATGGAATCGGCTGCACAGAAAAAAAAAATCAACTTAGAATACACGCATAATCAAGATACGAGTAGTATAGGTAAAGCGTACGATAGACATATATCTAGATTGATACCTATGTATAGGCGGTGATAGATAAAATATACATAATCTTCGTATTACAAACGAGACATTCGCTCATTTTTCATAGCTTGATTAAAAGATGTTAATAATTAATATTCCTAGACGGGAAGTTTTTAGCATACGATAAAAACGTTAATTAGCGCGTTTTAATAAAGTCGTTATATTTTTGTGACTTTTTAACTCGCGGTTATTCGATACTTAGCTTCAAGCAGGAGAAAATTTCCACTTAAAACTTGAAACAAGGTAGGTATTATAAAGTTGAAACAGATCCTGTTCTCAAGCATTCTTGATATGGAGGCTTTATTTTCGAGCAATTAGGTTGGTTATACCCTTCATTTAAGTTTATATCAACACAACAGGTACCTATAATAAGTCGGGTGTAAAGTTTGCGCGGAGTGTCTTTCTCCTGCTGGAGTGGGTATTACTGAACATAATATCAAAACAAAGCCATGCAGCGTTCACTCTTCCGCCAACGTTGTCACTGAATTATGTATTAATTTTTAACATGGGTAATAAATAAAAATCATTGTCTTAGTTACTATCTTTTGATAAAATCTGTACGAAATGGTTTACTCAACACTTCTCCGTCGAATGACTTTAAAATTAGTTGAATGGTTTTCACCCGATTGCGTTCGTAACTTTCAACTACGCTACATCAATGTTTGAAAAACTGTCTTATAGGTAAGTACTTAGCACCTACCATAAATCAGTATTGAAAAAAAAACTTTTTTTCTTGAAAAAAAAAACCAAAAAACAGTTTTTTTTGCATGTTTAAAACAAATGCTATAGGTGGATAAGTATGGCGAATTTACCCCCCCCCCCGTTTTTGAGAAACTCACCCTTTTATGAAATTACAATAGACATTTTTTTCTCAGCCCCATGTGAACCGATTTTTTCAATTTTTTGGTATGTTGTAAACATCCATAAGAGGTATCCCCACAAAAATTTTCACCCCCTCCCCCCATATTCCCCCCTAAAAATGACGTTTTTTAGCTTTGTTTGTCCGTTTTAGCAATGATCATGATTCTGCACAAAAATGGGAATAGCATTTTTAAATGTGTTTTTGACCCCCAAAAAACATATATTTTTTTCAAAAAAAACTTTTTGGTGGTTCGTGGTCAAAAATTGAATAAACTAACAGAGGGGGTAAAAATGAATTCTGGTGTAAATTATTGTTTTTGGTAAACGAGGTGTCGTTTCCATTTGAATCAAACCCCCCGAACACGAATATGACGTCCAATTTAATGCTACCCTCAACCACACCCCTCCAGTGCCTCTGCTCCCACCTCAATTTTCACTATTATACTAAAAATTGAGCTATATAATAATATTGGTGTCGTTCTCACATGAATCAAACACGCCGAACACGAATATGAAGTCAAATTTTATGCTACTCTCATCCACACCCCTCCGGTGCCTCTGCCCCCACCTCAATTTTCACTGTATTAAAGGTTGAGCTATTTTCATAATGTTGGTGTCATTTTCATACACTCGAATACCTCGAACACGAATATGACGTCCCATTTAATGTTACTCTCAACCACACTTCTCCAGTGCTTCTGCACCCACCTCAATTTTTACTATTATATTAAAAATTGAGCTATATAATAATATTGGTGTCGTTTTCATATAAATCAAACACCCCTAACATGAATATGAAGTCCAATTTAGGTCTACCCTCATCTATCTCCTTCCAGGCTACAGCTAGCTCCTCGAACATGTTAAAGTTTGACCCTCGCGATGTCGTTGAGTTTTCAACCTTCGCGAAACATACCTTTAATAGTAATTGATTTGATTTGAAGTAATTATTGGTCGAGGATTGATCGGAGTTAGCTAAAAAATTTATTGTTTAGGTGGGGGCAGATGCACTGTAGGGGTGTGAATGAGGGTAGCGTAAAATTGAATGTCATATTCGTGTTCGGAGGGTTTGATTCATATGGAAACGACACCAACATTATGAAAATATCAAAACTTTTAAAATAGTATAAATTGAAGTGGGGGCAGAGGCACTGGAGGGGTGTGGATGAAGGTAGAGCTAAATTGGACGTCTTATCGTGTTCGAGGTGTTTGATTCATATGAAAACGACACTAATATTATGAAAATAGCTCAACTTTCAGTATAGTAAAAATTTAGTTGGGGGCAGAGGCACCTGAGGGGTGTGGATGAGGATAGCATAAAATTTGACTACATATTCGTGTTCGCGGTGTTTGATTCAGTTGTTTTAAACCCAAATTCAAGTGTAAAATTTGACCTGTTTTAAACGTTTTTAAAACACGTTTGAAACAAAAAATTTCGTTTTTTCAGCGTGTAAATGTGGTTTCAGATTCAGTTTTTTACTTTTTTTTTCAGACTTTTTTGGTACTTTGTAACTTTTTTAGATTTTATTGTTCTTGTTCAATCAAAAAATGTAAATAAAATTCAAAAAATATATTGCCTTGCCTTTAGGTATGTTTTATACGTTTGACAGATATCAGATAAGTGATTTAAAGTACGTTTTTTTAATATGGATTTTGTATAATCTATGTAGATTATAGATTGTCAAAATGGATCCTTTTTTTTTTTTTTTTTTTTTTTTTTACAAATACCTATCTAATATAAACAGTTTTTGAAAATCCGGCTGTTTTTTTTTACCAGATTGTAAACAGATTGAATCCAGATTATTGAAAATCCATAATCCACTTGGGTAGTAGATTATAGGAATGGATTTTAGATTTTACTGTATCAGAAATGAACTGACAATTCACCCAGAGTCACAGAATTCTGATTGTGGATTCTTGTAAAATCCGTGTAAAAAAAACATAATCATTTTTTAAAAATTTCTTGATAATTCTATGGTCGAAGATCTCGAAATGATTTTAAAAAAACAAAAAAAAAACAAGGTCTGAAAAAAAAACAAGTTTTAAACAATAATTAAAACAGTTTTAAATAGCAATTATGTTTTAAACACCGATGTTTTTTTCTCGGTATTCAAAATAGCTGTTTTAACAATGTTTTAAACGATCGAGTTTTAAACAACCAACACTGCAATAAATATTGCAAGAGTGTAAACAACTGATTTTTTTGAAATTGAATAGGAATCAGAACCATTCAGGGATTATTACCTACCTAGTATGTTACCGTTAATGCTAATTTACAGTTAAAGTCAATGTCATCTCGTTGAAGCAGACTTTAAATTATGTCATTCAGTTAAAGTCAGAATGGTACCAATTCATGAAATACGAGTAAGCAGCAATAAGATATCCAAGGCTAATGAGCTACTTAATGCGAAAGTAGCATTAGGTCATCAGTTTCAGTCGGCCAGTATCATTCTAGTACCTACGGGTTGATAATATACCTTTCATGACTTTTTTTCTAGAGGAATGGGAAAAAGAAGTAGAAGTGTAATAAAATTTTTGTCCATTGAGAAAATTCAAATTTTGAAACCGAATCCTAGTTTTTGGTATTCATCAAAAAGTACGATAAATTTCATCTGAAGAATTAAAAATGCAAGGAGCAGAGGGAAGAATTGAAAATTTTCTCAAAATTGGGCTCCCACTGTCTAAAAATTGTAATACATAATATTAAAAATAAAACAAATTTTACCTCAACATAAATTATTAAGAGGAAGTTGGAATTTCATTAAAATGGAGTTTTTCTTTATACCTAACTCGTGAAAAAATGATTTAAATAAACAATAATTTGGTTAACAATGAACCTTAAACATTCAGGAATAGTATTACGTACAGCCGAGTATTACAAAAGTACATGCATATAGTACTATTCCTAAATATTTAAGCTTCATAAGCCAACTTACCGTTCATTAAAATAATTTTTTCACGAGTTTTTATGAAAAATGTACGAGTATTTCCGTAAAATTCCAAGTCCAACTTTGGGCTAAACTTTTTACAGACGTGTCCGTTTTCAATAGTCGGGAGGTAAGGCATTAACTCATATAAATTTCAACAAGTTGCGGTACATAAAGACGGAGATATGACTATAGTGTGACACTTCACCCCCCGTCTCACTTGAGCTATCGTATCCTACGCCCATCACCCTGTCATTACGTTTTCAAATCAATATCCAATTGACAAATTCTGATCAGATTGGCACCTTTTTTTTTTTTACGACACATGAAATGAATTCAGAGTAGATATACACTTAGTGCGAGTACGTCTATACTATCACACTTACAACATAAACAACCACACAATAAAATGAAATAATCGCGACGAGAAATTTGTCGCAAAATTTCCTTATCAAAACTAATTTCTTGCTCTAGGTACCTACTCGAACAACTTCTCAAAGATCTATTCGCTTTTGCGACCGATAGTAAATTTTCCAAATCGTCAGAAACATTTCCTGTAATTTAGAATTTTTTAAATCAAATTAATACTCGACGAACGTTATGAATTTCCTATTTAATTTCGCAGAACCATTATTTTCCGGAAACTAGCCGCCGTATTTATCAATGTTATTTATTCGCGGTAGTTTGATTTCGCCACTTTTCTATTAAATATTAATGAGTAAAACGATTTAGTTACTGATGAAGAAGTGAAAAAACCATTCCATGATAACCTTCGAATGCCAAATGATTCCTTCGTAACGACATCTTAATCGAACATGGCAAAAGCAAATATTTCCCATACAATTTACGATGTTTTTTCTTCTTTTTTTTTCCAAATGCTTGTGGTAAAAGAGAGAAAAAAAAGTTCTAAAATTTTATAGGTATTTTATCGTCATTAAAAAACAATCGCAGAGATGATTAACTTTTAATTGGAATTCCAAAAGAGAAAAAAACGATACTCGAGTAGGTACAAGTAAGAAAAATTGCCAGCTTACGTATTTCCAATTGTGCAACGAAAATAAAATGGAAATAACTATTCGTATCAAAGATTGTTTTTTTTAATATTTTTTTTCATGTTTTTTTTTCTTAAACTAGTAGAAATAGGCCAATTGGAAATTACCTCGTGGATGTAGCGCCACCTCCCCCTTCATTAGAAATAAGAAAATGAAAAAATCGTGTTTCAAATTCAGAATTCAAGATCACTTTTTGCCCTCTTCCAAGCACTTGAATATTGGTGGATCGCAAAAATTATAATTTTTCGTCAATTTTATGGCATTTTTCCACCATTAAAAATCCATGTTGAAGAAAACTAACCCTGAATTTGTGTTTAGTGGGTCAAAACATCCCTATTACCACACTTTTCGTGCCCCTTTCGGTCAAATTTTCAAAAGTTATATTTTTCACTCATTTTAGTAGGTAGGTAGATTAAGTAGAAGAAAGAAAGAATTCAAGCAAAGAAAGTGACTTTTTTTATGCCTAGTGCTACCTATCCAAAAGTGGAAAAACACAATTTTGTCAGAAAATACCCTACCTCGAGGTCTCCTGGTTCTGCACCATGAATGACTGGCGGGAGGGCTAAAAAATTTCAAGTCTCCTATTCAATTTCAAAGTAGACTTTCTCACCAATTTTCGTCTAAACCCAGACAGGTATAGGTACCTATATTATATATATTTTAAAATTCAACCTAATGTAAGTATGTACATCTTATGAGCGAGTATGTAGGTAGATGAGAGTTATCTATCTATTCTAAACGGCATGGCATGGCACATTTTAGTTACTGAAATCGGTTTCGAGTTCTAACAAATCGAACTGATGTTTAAAAACCATTAAAAATTACTTAAACATGTACCTAAGTACCGAATACGCCAGTCCTATCCTTTGAAAAGCTCTTTTTTACCACTGTGAAATTACTTGATATATATTTTTGTAAACACTCGAATCTTCCTCGTACTTCATTACTGCAATTGCTTCGTTGACCGTATTTCTGAAAGAAGAAAACTGTTCTGCTTCGAATCTGCGGTTTGGAAAAATCATTCTTTCATCCTATTTTTTCATCGAGGATTTCTGTTCATTTTATTTCGCATTTTGAAAATACGCGAACAGTCAAAAAGAGGAAAGGGTGCGACGAAGAATCGAATTCTACTTCTTCCACTATAATATATAGGTACCTGTACCTACCTATCAAATAATACGCCATTCCTCATTCTTTTTCAACAATTTTTTTTATTATACGCAACAGAAGAGGTTTATTTTGAAAAGGTGAAACATTTTCTATTTTAAAAAAAATATTAAAATTAAAATTAAAACGAAGTACCTAATTCCTTAATTCTAACTAATTAGGTACTGATTTTGAATTTCTTATCAATTTAAATTTAAAAAAAATGAAAACCGTTGTACATAGATTCACTTTGAGTTGAACCAGTCTCTCAAGACTGCTTCCACTCGAAAAATACAAATAAAATTCATTTTTGCTCAGCAAATACAAATCTCCACCTATGGCTTTTGAACTGCATCCAGAGAAAAATTCCTATTGATTTTTTTTTTGCTTGGAACAAATTCACTACTGCCCCGTGAGATGAAGGCTATGCAAACATTCATACACTGAGGAGATATGTTTGCATAATTAATACCTATTTAAAAAGACTTAATTCGACGCTGAGACATTCTGCATTATTTTTTTAATACTTCTATTTTGGTAATTAAGTAAGTAATTTTTTTAAACAGCAATCTGTATTGAAAATATTTTATTTAAAACTACCAACGATGGAATTAATTATAATTACTCGCTATTTCCAGTATAAACCTGAACGATAGGTACCTAATCGTTGAAATTGGAGAATTTTCTCATTTATTTTCAATAGAGTGTTTTCTATTACGGATATCTAAAAAGTTCATAAAATCATTTAAAACGAATGAAAAATTCCTGTCTTTTGAATTGAAGTTTCGTTGCGAAGTTGAACGCGATAATTATTAGATGAGAAAGTTTTTCAATTATCACAGGTTTCTTTTGTAGATGGCTATTATTTATAAATGAAATTTCACGGATTTATAAGCACGGACGGCCTTACGCTTCATGCCTATTAATACACCATTTGAATAAGTAGCCGTTTGAAATATACTTAAAAGAAATAAGCAGGTAGCAGGTACAATGATTAATGAACGTTTTATGTAATTCAAAAAAAACATTAGTTAAAATATCAACTCAACAGTACCTACATTTAAACTTTTTTCCAATTTAGTTTACAAATTTTTCAGAAATTAAAAGCACAACGTATTCATACCTACTCGTAAGTATAGGTACCTCTATGTGCATTGTGCACCACGACAACGACGCGACAAATTGACGGAAGTTAATATTTTCTCACAATCAGAAAAAAGAAAAGACCATCGAATCTTTTGAATATAATGTAACTGGTGTAACGATATAAGACGACAAAAGTTGATAAAAAAAACACGTTTACAAAATGTACAGTTTCTTATTTTTTCTATTCCCAATCGTTGAGTTTATTTTTTCATTTCCAATTTGGTCCGTTTACGTAGATCGACTTTTGAATTTAACGAGGTTGTTGAAGTTGTTAAAAAATTTTAATGTCGAGCAAATCATATTTATTTACCGAAGTTTTACAATTTTATTCGACGACTTGGACACTTTAAGAATAGCGAGGAAAGAAAAATATAAAATCAAGTCGAAAAAGGAAAACGCGCTAAAATTAGAAACGAACATTCATCAAACAAAGTTAACCTATTAATGTTTTATCGTCGCCTAATTGTTTCAGACATAATTGTTCAACGTCGACGTTTTTGAGATTTGTTTATATTAAATTTCAACGTAAACGATTACAAAACGACGACGGCGAAATAAAAATGAATTCAGACGGCTAAAAAATGCCTATAAAGATAGCACGAAGTAGGTATACGAGTATATAATAGTTCACATTTTAGTAGGTGAACCTAATCTCTTTTCATGGAAAAATTACTACCTAATGACATTCAAGATAGGCCCGAGCTTAAAGCGTTAGCTGTTTTTTTAAATTGCGCTTTTTCAGATAAACTTTAGACAGATGTTTGGCAAAAAATGGAAACAGCGTCTGTCCGAGATTGATAGATAGCCCCGTATCCTCTCTACCAAAGCGATGTGATAAATGTTTTTTGTCTGACTAGCAAACATTTAGGAAATTTGTTAAGTAACCTCTTGCGCACCTTTTGCAATTTTACACACAATGCACATGAAAACGCCACTCGCAATTCCAAAAAAATATTGCAAATAAATTTTTTTACACGGTGAATTTCACACTTTTCTTAGGTCTCATTTTTCCTTTCGATTTTATGGTTTTTTAACGCAATGAACGATGCTGTTCGCAACGTTTCATTTTTTATTCTTTCAAATGGTCGTTGCTTTTAAAAGGACACGGTTGCTAATGAGATTAGATAAAAGAATAGGTTTTCGTCAACTTTTGTAGTAGGTAGTATAACATTACGATATGGAAATGAAACAGTCAAGTTGTTTTATAAATAAAATGTTCAACAGAAACGATTGAAATTCCATTTCAACCAACGTTTTATTTTTCAGGGTGAAGTTTTGTTAAACACTTGTATTTTTCATTTAGGTAACTTTGTAGACTGGTAAAAATTATAATTGCGAGATCCTGCATCGACCTAGGTTATTTCCATCAAAATCCAAGACCACTTTTAGGATTCTGTTGAGTGATCTAAAATTTGGAAATTGCTAATTTTTGAGAAAATATTTTGTATTTAACAAGCCAAAAGATGGTAAAAAATATGAGGAAATATTTTGCAAAACAGTGGTGCAAATTTTTTGTTATTACCGCCTGCCAGTTTCAAAAGCTCGAGAAAAACAGCCAAAAACTTGACAAGTTCTTTCAGTTTGTTTAAATTGACAATTAAATATAATTACAAAATTTGGTAATACCACTACGTTCCGCAATATCTCCCCAATTTCAAAAAAATGATATGATTCAATTTTTTGGCTTTGTTAATGCGAAATATTTGAGAAGAAAAAAATTTCAAAACACAAATTTTCTCAAAAATAAGCGATTTGCAAATTTTTAAATCGCTCTGAAGAACCTTAAAAGTGATTTTGGATTTTGATGGCAGCCTAGGTCAACCCAGAATATTAAATACTAAGGGACTCCTCCCCCTGGAGTTTAATTTATATTTCCCATACCATATTTGATAATGTAGCGCTAGCTTATAATCTCTCGAGATTGACCCAAAACTGCAGGTATAACTTTAGCTAGATTCGATCTCGAGATCACTTCTTGTTCGTCCTTTTTTGTGGTAGATGCATGAGTCGGAATGGTCCTAAGCAATCTATGAATCGTTGGATTGAGCATTTAGTCCGCTTCCTCATAAAAACACTTGAGGAGTGTATAGTTTGAAGTTCTTTTATTATCTATTTGCCCTTCTTAGGGATTGGTGAATTTGTATCTTACGTGTGATTAGATAATCAAGCACAGCACTTGCTTCTAATTACATTTTACCAGATGAATGTGTGTTTTATTTGTTTCGCGAATCCGTGAGCCTAATTGATGCATAGATCTGTTTATTATGTTGACATATCCGACACTTATGTGGTATAAGCTGAGCTAGTAAGGGGTAAGTAAATAGTTTCTTCTTGATATTACAAAGATCCGAAATAATGATACTGACAACTCGTTAGGGAATTATTCTCATCTTTCCTTTATATCGTAATAGTGCTTGTGTACAGTCTAACACCTTTATTTTCGAAATTTTTGTCCCGGCATATATTTTTCGCTATATACTATTCTAGAGACATTAAGCTGTTGATTAAAAAAAAAATCAGGTCTCTAGGTACCATAGATCGGGCTCAGGACTTTTTTCTGATTTTTCGGGTATTTTTTAATTAATTTTTTTTCGTATTTTTCGGGTATTTATTTTTGTTGCAACTTTATAGTATTTAGAATTGATTATTTTTCCAAAACAGGTCGGATATAGGGGTTAAAACAAAAAAATCACGATTTTTTCGAAAATGCCCCATCTTTGAGAACCAATATCTTTCTTTAGGGGGCACCTCCAGAAATAAAATTTTTCTGAGCAAATTTCAACTCAAAAATGATGATCGATAATGTATCTGACGAATATGATTCCGAAAAAATCGAAGATTTCAACGACAATTTTTAACCAATCGTGGGAATGTATTTTTGTTGAAACTTGATTATGAAATCCCATAGGAACTCTGCAGGATTTTTCCAATTTTTCAGAAGTCTAACAAAATGTCTGAAAGTCAATTTTGATTTTGAGAGTTTGAGATGATTTGTTGATTTCAGATATTCATTGATTTTGGGCTTGGAATTGTCAGATATTGTTGTTTTTTTTTCTTCAAAATTTCACATTATTTCAAGAATTTATCAATATTTTTTAAAAAGTTTTTTAAAGTCTCACAAAATTGTTCAAAGTTATCAAATTATCAGTAATTCATCATTTCATAGAAATGATACTAGCTGATTTTTTCACTTTGCCAACTCAAACTTTGATTCTGAAGTGAGTGATACTTATGATCTTTTAATGAGTCAAGATTCAGATTGATCAAAGTTGATGTATCGTAAAAGTTCTCTTACAAGAATACAAAATACGCCCCAGCTAATTTAATCAAATTCGCCCACAAATGAAACGCAATACATCCAAAAAATATTAATATGATACGCTAATCTCCAGGCGATATTCTTTGCAAAACGCGTAGGTGTACCTACCTACCTACCTACCTACCTACCTACCTAATAGTAAACAGCCTACATAAACCCAGATAAAAACCTATCTCTTTTATGCATCTAAACCTAGTACATACGTAAGTGTAAATGTCGTATTGTTTCACCATTCAAGCAGTTACCTAATACCTACCTACCCATCCAAGAAATTTTTCCTGCACGCGGATGGAAGTTAAATTCCATTTTTAAAGCGCGAATTTTGCACTTCATTTCCGACAGGTAGCAAGGAAACATTAATGAAAATACAGATGAAGATTTTCTAAACAGAATTATTTACTACAACTAAAATGTCAGGTGTTTTTGACCCACTCAGCATTTAATTAACGCTATTGTTGTCTGAAACGAATAACTTTACAACAGTTTTACGTTTCAAAATACATAGTGGTGTTACGTAAATTTATTTTGACTTTTTGACATACCGCTAGGCATACACAACCTACTGTTATCTTCTCTTTACTTACACGGCGCCTATTTTTTTTTCTCATTCGCGCGTACCTTTCAACGTAACGGAATTTTCCTCATTATATAATTTTTCTTCTTAATTATAAATGTCCTGTTCATCGGTCTATCAAATTAATTATTTCTCAAATATTTTCTGTGCTTTTTGTTTATTTTTTAAACATGTAAAATATGAACGCTGCATCGTTATACCAAAGATTATACAGAAGTTCTATATATTTCTTTCTGAAAGAAAAGATAGGTTATAGGTACATAATTATAAGTATGTAAATTAATCCGGGTAACCGACGAAAAGAGACCATTTGTAATTTTCTGGAAAAAACCTTGCTCCAAAACACATAAAAAATATCGCTAAAATAATTCGTAGGAATTAAGGAAACCCGAAAAATATTCATAAAACAAAAGCTTTCGTTGCATGAGTTTTTCCCCCTTTCAAACTTAATAAATGACTTCTCGAAAGAAAAAAATTATCGTTAGGCTCTCAGATATCGAGGGACCATCGTAATGTTGAAATAAATCACCCATAAATTTCAACTTTTAACTAAACTCCATTCGGAGATAATTTTTTTGTTCTTTTTTTTTCATCCAAAAATCGTGTTGCTGTAAAAACACACACCACAGTTTTTTTTCCATAGCCGACGATAGTGTTAATTAAAAAATCGTTAAGTGTACAAAAATTAATAACGTTTGATGGATTTTGAAAAAAATATACCTATAGGTACTTTAATAATTAATCAATCGAATAAAAAAGTTGTACGAAGGTATTTGTGTGAGAAAAAATCGAGTAATTGTTTCGTGAATGGTGTTTAATTATTCTAGGTTAATTAATGCCAAGCGTTCTTGATATAAGATATTTTTCGCAGATAGATATAGGTACCGAATATATAAAAGAATAATGCTAATTCTGTGGGTTTTCTTCACTACGAAATTTTTATTAAATTTCTACCCAGTTCAGTCGTTTTAGGCGAATAAACATAAATTATTTTAATGGGTTTTCGTTCAATATTTCACAAAAGTTATCTTATACTTCGTTTTTTATATATTTTTCCTCGATCGTAAAATATGATTTGTAAAAGCGAAAAAAAAAACCGATATTAAAACCGTATCCTGGATACTGTTCTATATATTTTTAAAACATGTATAGACAAACCTTTACGCCCTGTTCATGCGTTCAAATGACCGATCAAATTATAACAACCATCAACTGTCGGTTTTTGTTCTTTTATTTATATGTATTGGTTTAAGTAGATACAATATATTTTAATTGTAATTTGCTAGTTCCAATGGGTCCATTAAGTACAACTTTTTCGCTTCATTTTCTAAAAAAATGTGCAGGGTTCGAGTAGATTAGGTCAAATACGTATAGATAATGTACTTAGGACAGCACTCAAATGCTTGTAGAGAATATTGGTAAATGTAGGTAGGTATATAATGGTCACTCAACAATAGGCACCCACAATCCTACGTACGATGACACACTTCCTCACTCAATATACTTTCATAACAATACAATTTCATGTAGCCAAAAATGATCTTTCGACGCTAAAGTCGAACAAAGTATATAAAACCCTTAATTTTTTCATTTTTTTTAACTGCTCGAACCTTCATAAAAATCGAAACGGTTTTCCCGTTTAATTTGAATATCGAATGTTGAGAGCGTTAAAACTGCGCCACAATTTTACAAATTCATTTCAATAAAAGCCACCTCCGTGCCTGAAATTCGATCGAATTCGCCCGCATAATACAAAAAAGGAATCTGAGGTTATTCATTTTTCAAGGTTCATTCGTAGCTTATCCTAAATAGTTCGCCGCGTTTCGTATGGAAATTTCATTAAAATTGTGATCGAGCGTGAATTCTCGAACCAACTTTTATTCCGCACACGAACTTACTAATAATCATTAATCATCGATATTCGTCGTTTAATTTCGCCGTTTCCTTAACGCAAATCAGTCGTCGAGGAACTTACATATTGAGATACGTGTGGAATTCCAAATACAGCCAGAGTGTATGTTTCAACTCTTTTTCTCACAGTCATATCCGCGTATTGTATAACCTACTTATTCGAATATTCCTCACGATTTTGTTAAGCCGACGACGACGACGTAACGTGGCTTACAAAAAATTTCAATATTTTTTAACGCTTTGGAAATTATGGTTTTGCATTTTGAAAGCAGAAAGAGGGGGAACACGTGAAATGTATTCGAGAGTTCAGATCACAGGGTAATAATCTGATAAAATATTTTTCTCGAACTCGATTGACCTTAAAATTTAGTTGTACTCAAAAAATTCAGAAAAATGTTGCTAAAAATGGAGTTTGCAGAGATATTTTCAGCTAAAAAATATCACTGGTGGTGGTTTTTCGCGTTTTACTCACAAAATCAGAAAAAGTATTCTAACCAAGATTTCGTGAAAAAGAAGACTACCTACGAGTACACAATGTGTCTAACAACAGAGTAATCCCCTTTCACCAGCAACATAGGCAACCCACCCCGAGTTCATGTATGGGTATTATTATTGCTGGTCTCCGAGCATCCAAGAAATTAAACTACACCCACACTGAACATTGTCTCGTATTTAAAAACGGAAAATAAATAAATAAACACATCGAGATAACCGCGCATAAACTTTCTCGGTACCAGAGTAGAAAAAATGTACGACTGAGAAAAGTTTTTACAAGGAAATGAAGGAATCGACGAATTTTACAACAAAAAGGGTTTGTGAAAGTGATTGAATTTTCCAAAGGTTAGCACCGAACGAAGAAAAGGATCAATGGATTTCTTGGCGTGAATAGAAAACAAGCGATCATACCTTTCATCATTCACAACTCTATTCTCGTTTTCTTTATTCCGTATTAACGTGGCGGTAATCCGAAGGTACTATTGTAACTTTTCTTTACAGCTGGATTATCGAGTGTAACGAAAATTCATCTTTTAGCACACCAACACTACCAACGACGTTTTTCCTCACAATTACGAACGAGTAGCATATTTCTTTTAAACACCTTCTCAAAAAGTGTTAAGACCGAACACAATTTTATACTTTTTCACCCATATGTACATTTATAAGAATAAGCCATGGGTAGGTCTAGGTATATTGATATGTTTCATCTTACAAATTTGCCGAGAGCATCCAGAATATTTAATTTAATGCTTTCTCTTCAAAAAATTAAAACAGGAGAGCTTTTCATAAAAATACATACCTTCTTACTCTCGCATTTTTAGGCTGAAAGTCTATTTACAATTTCGGTTTTTTAAAAAACAATGCTACAATATTTTTGAACGCAAAAATTGTTAGCTTGGTCTAAAGCACGTGTTTTTGTTACGTAAAATGAATAGGTATCTTTAGAAATTTAAATTATGTATAGCGAAAAAATTTCTTTCGAACTTTTAACTTTTAATACCTTATCAACAAAAAATTGGTTATTTATGTGTGTATAAGTAGATACCTACCTACATTTTGTGTTTTGTCAGTTGATTTAATATTTTAATCCGCAGTGGAAAATTAATAGATTAGATGCAATGAACGAGAAAAAGAAAAGAACCAATTTCTGAAATTGAGTACGTATAAACTAAGACTTTGTACGGAGATTTCAATCATTTGTCATCTACATTTTTGACTCATACAAAAAATGCCAGCTATCTTTTTCTTTTCTCTAATCACAGTAAACATTTTTCGTTGCTCCCTTATTTAATTTTAATTTTTTGTGAAATGAAATCCCATGTTTTATTATAAAAATTGATTAAACCCAGCATTTTTTTTCAACTCATCGAAAAATATCTAAAAGGTAAGATTTGACTAAAGATCTCTTTCTTTTTTTTTCCTTCGAGACATACATTACGTATGTACATACACACGTTTGATTTATTTACTCTCACCTTGAATCGCATATAGGCTGTGAAATAAATAGGCTAAACGTAATGAGAAGTAATGATTCACCATGATGAACTATCCGCATCGGCCAAAACGCGAGAAAATATACTAGGAAAAGAGGCCATTTGTCACCATAAACAGATAATATGCAAGGATAATATTTAGAATATAAAAAGTACACTCTAAACGATACAGACACATTTGAATCCTGAAAAATGATTCTTTTTTTTTTAAATCCGCAAAATAAATCTGTCTTTTTTACAAGATAAACAACGAATATCAAAATCGTAAGAAGTGGTTTTTTTTCTGTTTCGGAATTTTGTGCGATGAAGAAAATAATCCTGGTGGCCGAGTCCGATGTCTCGTAATAAACGATGTCTTTATTAGCGACGGAAATAGAGAAATATTAAAATATAGGGTGTTCCATAAAGCGCTTGTCAAGTTATTTGTGCTTAATACATTTAAATCCAAAATATAACCACCATTCATTAGAGCATTTGTGATTTTTTTGAGCATTAGTTCATTAATAGGAAAAGTACCTACTCGACGAATTTAACTTTGTAAATCATTTTAGTACGTATAGATAGGTCTACAAAACAAACATTATGTAGGTATCAGCAGTTTATGTTGAGAAGATTCAATAAATAAGAAATTTAGAATTATTATTTTTGCAATTCTTTTTTTTTTCATCATTAACATTTGTATATTTAATGAGATAATGACACAATAAATAGAATATCCAGATATTGCAACAGAAACAATTCATTTTATTGTTCTCGTTATTCATAGAAAACAGCGCTAAGAAGTATTTTAGGTTTTAGGCAAATGTTACAAAGTTGGCACCTTATTTTTGTTTTTAATGAGGTGTTTAAGTAGGTATATAGTTAGTTACCTTCTAAAGTGGAATAATTTTGTACAGGCCAAAATTTTAATATTATTTTACGCTCTAGACGAACTTTGTTGTCTCCACCCTTCCTCCCCTCTACCCACCACAAGAGTATCCCAAATAGCAGATCATTTTTGGATAAAATAAAACAAATCAAAAAAGCATAGGTATATATAAAACAGAACACCAAAACAACTTTCGATCGTTGAATTTTCAAATTGTTGATGAATTTTTAAAAATCTAAAACTTTTTTTTCATGAAAAAAAAATTGAAATTTGATGAAATCGGGATAAAAAAAACTGAAATTTGGTTCTTACCCCATTTGTGGTCTTCCAAATCAATGGATGGGGATTTTCAGCTCTTTTGAGCCTGCATCAAATTTTTATATTTTTTTCCTGTGTTAAAAAGATGCTGAATTTCATTTTGATTCTTTTCACGACATCGACAGGTTTTCCAAAATTGGGCATACCGAAAATATACAGGCAAACGTTTCAAACACCGATTTGACAGATCAAAAATAAGACATAAACTAGACCACAATTTTATAAAATTTTAAACCTTTTTACGGAAAATAGCCACGTTAAAAATTCAGCAAAAATCGAGAAAAAAATTCAAAACCTGAAATTTGACTTGGTGATTTTTGTACCAAAATTTGAGCCACCGGCACCGAAATAAATTTTTTAATTTTACCTAGGTGATTTTTTGAAAATTGTCAAAATAGCTCATGAGTACCTACCTATACAAAAAGAGTCAACTTTGAGATTGAAATCTGAAAATTGGTCCATACACTAAACTCGGCCGAGTCGATCCACCAAATTGATGGCAACTTATTTCAAACCGATTATTGGAGCCTCGAACAAAAATATATTTTTTTTTCAACAGGCAACGATATCAAATCGCTTCAAAAGGAGTTGTAATCGAATTCTGCAGCTGAAAATTCAATGCCATCATAAGTTCAATGGGGACTCTCAATCTATTGGGGGAGGTGAATCATAAACCCAAGATAACGAAATGAAAACTGATTTTTTTTCAATTTGAAAATCTCGAATTCAAAAAAAATTCCAGAATTACTCCGCTATGTAAAAAATTATTCGAAACGTTTCGTACGCCTTAAAATAGTCTGCACTTTCCTGAATCGACTACAACCATTTTCAAACCGATCTAAAACCAGTAAACATTGATTTCTTTCCGACAATTCAAAATCACTTCAGATTTCAGAAGGTGTTGCAATAATCTTCGGTAACTCGCAGATACCTCTACCCCATTTTCAACTGATTCATACATTTGGGAATTTTAAGAATCCGAAATTCTTGGTTTCAGAAAGATAGACGGAGACTACCTAATGTTAGAATAATACCTTATAGATAGACATTACTAATGAAATAGAACATTTTTTATTTCAGAAGGATAATATTCGTATAAAATTCGTTGTTGTTTTCTTCATTGTGGCCTAAAAGTTATTGGAACATTCAAAGAATTCCGAACATTATTATCATCATTTCATACTTCCAGGGACATGAATTATAACAATGAAGATAACAATCCACGAGAGTATAAGTATAACAAAAGTCTTTTTTGCATACGATATTTTTCTGAATAGGTAGAACAAGAACACAATGCAAAATCCAAAACAAATTGTGTCGAGGAATATAAAATGGGTGATGGTTAAACGCAATTCTTACCAAACATTTTGCTTAATTCGCATTCTATTGCGAATATTTGTAACGATTATGTGCTTGAAAAAAAAACAAGTTTGTTAAAAATTACGAAGATGGAAAGAAAGTTCATAAAAGGAAATAAATAAAATTCCTGGTACGTTTGTTCCACATGTCGACTACGATTGAAATATATTATTCCGTTGAATTTTAGATAGTAACCTTAACATGAATCGGTTAGAAGGAGAAAGTTTAAAGAAAAACACATAATCCGAAAGTTTTCTTCTACTAAACCAAGTGACAGTCATCGTGCAATAAAACTTTCGACAAAAAGTGGTCCTTAAAATTTTCTTCTCGATGAAACTGGTCGACAAAATATGATTAGGATTTTTTTCCTACTGACATTAAGAAAGTTGAATGACCCTCGAGAAAGTTTTCTTTTTTTTAAACATAGGTAAGTAGGTAATAGGTATATCCCGAAACAAGAAATGAGATTTTCCACCTAAAAAAAGTATCAGTATGATATTTACTCGGAGATTTTTGACAGACTTGGGTAATAATCAGATAATAGAAATATACGCGCAAAACTCGACTGTACCATTAATATTCAGGCGGAAGTTATTCTTCATCGTAGGTAAGTAAAATATGCTTCGGTGTACATAAAAATATGCCGGGTTATTTTCCAAAGATATATTTGCTAGCGAACTTTTTTCTAACAAGTCACCCGACGACGAACGTTGCTGAGGCGTTCTATCGTGTAAAAATTATTCAATTCGATGCCATACCAAAATTTCAACACAGCAACGAAGTGTTAAAATGTCGAGAAAAACGCCGGCTGTCATTAAAACTCGCAAGTATTCGCCGAACAGCTTCTCGCCTTTCTTCCCTGAATAGTGAAACTTCAGAAAGCTCTCTCTAGTGGATAAATCGAATGTAATTTATCTGCGTTAAATAATAGCGAACGGTGGAATACGTGATTTAATTTCCATTCATATTTATCCCCCTCGTGTACCCACTACCCACCTCGCGGTGAATATTTCAACATCAGTAAGTACGACAATATAATTTTACAAAAACAAATCTAAATTCGTCGTCTACCCTCGGCCTGACTTACAAAGAGTACAAATCGCCCAGTTACTGACCAAAATGTCAACGGTCGAACAGGAAATAATTTACGAATACTAAATCTCATTTTACCTCCGTATTGTTGGCTGTTACGAAAGTACTGGACAGTTTAAACATTTCCTAATTAGCTATACCAGACCTATCTAATACCAATATTATTCGAGTATAACAATAAAGTCAGGTCATGGATCGTTAATAACAACCTGCTGCCATCAAGATGAAAAGAAATTGAACCTCAAATTGCAATTTTTTTCTGTAAAACTTTAAATTATTCAGATTTCGACCAAGTACCCTTCCAGCCACTGTTCTGAGAATTTACTCCGAAAATAAAAATTCTGAATAATGCAACACACGAAACAAATCTTTTCATTTTTGAAAGAAAGAACGAGATTATTTTCACAAATCTATATATTAAAATTATGACCGGATTCTTGTGACAGCGAGATCTCAGGAACGGCTGAACCGATTTTGATCGACGAAGTCTCAAAAAAAAGCTTTTGACCCGTAGATGTGCAGGTTTTAATCAAAAGTTCAAAAAGTTGCGCCGTAAAGCTCAAAAAAGCTCAATAATTGATTTTTGTCCATACGTAGCGCATTCGACGTATACACAGTAGTACGTATATTATACCTTGAAAGAGCATCTAAAAAAGTCAAATGTTGAAGAAAAAAGTTCACAAAAAAGTTGTGCCTTAAAGCTCAAAAAAGCTCAATAATTGATTTTTGTCTATACGTAGCCAACTTGAGGTATACAGAGAAGTACGTATATTATACCTTGAAAGAGCATCAAAAGAAGTCAAATGTCGAAGAAAAAAGTTCATAAAAAAGTTGCGCCATAAAGCTCAAAAAAGCTCAATAATTGATTTTAGCCTATAGGTACGTAGTGCATTCGACATATAGAAATATGTATATTATATTTTGATCGACGAAGTCTCAAAAAAAAGCTTTTAACCCGTAGATGTGCAGGTTTTAATCAAAAGTTCAAAAAGTTGCGCCGTAATGCTCAAAAAAGCTCAAAAATTGATTTTTGTCCATACGTAGCGCATTCGACGTATACACAGTAGTACGTATATTATACCTTGAAAGAGCATCTAAAAAAGTCATATGTTGAAGAAAAAAGTTCACAAAAAATTTGTGCTTTAAAACTCAAAAAAAGCTCAATATCTATATATTAATAGCAAGGTGTTTTTTTTTGTGATCATTCGTTTGGAAGAACCGCCGAACCGATTTTGTTCGACGATGTCTCAAAAACAAAGCTTTTGACCTGTAGATGTGCAGATTTTGGTCAAAAGTTCAAAAAGTTTTGAAAAAAGCTTTCAAAAGATTCAAAAAGCTCAAAAATTGATACAGTATAAACAAGCGTGACGATGTATACGCGAAAGTACGTATGGTCCACCTAGAAAGAGCTTGCCAAAAAATACTTTTTGACCATATTTGTTAAGTTTTATAAAAAGCTTAAAGCTCGAAAAAGTTGAAAAAGCTTTGTACATGATGCACATAAACAATTAGAATTCTTCAATACCCCATAAACATTTTAAATTACGTAAGAGGTCCACCCAGAATGTGCTTGCCAAAAACTACTTTTTGGCCATATTTGTAAAGTTTTGAAAAAAGCTTAAAGCTCAAAAAAGCTCAAATGTCAAATTTTCCTTATATTATATTGTGTAATATGTCGATTGATATGTTTTCGAGGTCGTAGAGTTCGAATCTGGAGTCAGTTTTTTGGTGGGGTTGTGGTATCAAAACTTTGGAAAGTTCTGATTAAAGCTTTGAAAAGCTTCAAAAATCTCAAAAAGTTCAAGGTAGTATAAATGACTGTGTCGATGTATACGCGCAAGTACGTATAGTGTACCTAGAAAGAGCTTGCCAAAAAATGTTTTTTGACCATATTTGTAGAATTTTGGAAAAAGTTCAAAGCTCGAAAAAGTTCAAAAAACGTTATACATGACATAAACAATTAGAATTTTTCAGTACCCAATAACTATTTTAATGTATGTATGGCCTACCTAGAATGTGCTTGCCAAAAATACTTTTTGACCATATTCGTAAAGTTTTGAAAAAAGCTTAAAGTTCAAAAAAGCTGAAATGTCAAATGTTTCTTATATTATTGTGTGATATGTCGATTGATATGTTTTCGAGGTCGTAGTGTTCGAATCTGGAGTTATTTTTTTGGTGAGGTTGTGGGGTGAGTCATGGAGGAGCTTAAAGCTTTAAAAAGTTCAAAAAGCGTCATACTTCATAAGAACAATTAAAATTCTCCAGTGTCCAATGAATATTTTAAGTATGTATAGTCTCCCTAAAAAGAGCTCCCCAAAAAATACTTTTTGACCATATTCGCAAAATTCTGAAGGAAGCTTAAAGCTGAAAAAAGTTCAAAAAGCTTCAAATATGATGTAAAAATTAGAATACTCCAGTGCCCAATGAATATTTTAAAGTATGTATAGTCTACCTATATCGAGCTTGCCAAAAAATACTTTTTGACCATATTCGTGAAATTTTGAAGAAAGCTTAAAGCTGAAAATTTTTTAGAAAGCTTCAGATATGACATAAAAAATTAGTATTCTCCAGTACCGAACCAATTTAGAGTACTCATAGTCTACTTAGAAAAAGCTTGCCATAAAATACATTTTGACACATTCGCAGTTTTGAAGAAAGCTTAAATGAAATCCTAAAGCTTAAAAAACATGAAAAAGCTTCATACAATCAGTATTCTCTACTACTCAATAATATTTTAATTTGAAAATAGCTTTTAAACTTTAGTATGTGATGGTTTTTATCAAAAGTTGAAAAGTTTCTGAAGGGAGCTTTAAAAAGTTTTTAAATAGCTCAAAACAGAAAAACAACGGTGTTGATGTACACATGAAAAAGTGCTATTTTTAGCACATTGGGTATCAAAATTAATCCTGGAACCATGGTTTCATTTTTTTGAGTTCTGGAGTGGTTATATCTAGCATCTCACTTTTTCATCAACTTATGCAAGTTTCGGACTATTTGGGAAAATCTCTACTGTTATATGTAGGAGTTTAGATTTTTCAACTGAGGGGTTGATTTTTTTTTGTGAGTCCTTGACAAAATTAGAATCACGTTTTAAGGAAATTCCTAATTGCATTTTTGACTCGGAAATCTTGGAATATTTCTAAAATTGTGTTAAGTAAGTATTTTATTGAAGTATTCTCCAGTACCGAACCAATATTCAGAGTACTCATAGTCTGCTTAGAAAAAGCTTGCCATAAAATACATTTTGACACATTCACAGTTTTGAAGAAAGCTTAAAAAAGTTCCAGGTCAAAGTTAAGTGAAACTTTGAAATTTTCAGTTATGTGGTATTAGATCCAATCCGATGTGTTAGTTTCATTTCAACTGTAGGAAAAAAAACAAGTATTTTTGGAATTTTTCAGCAAATTCTGCTAAAAAAGTGATAAGTAGGTAGCCTAATTCGCAATTTTGCCTAAAACTTGAAATTTTTGCCAACTTTAAATGAAACCATGACTTTTCAGGCAATTGTTATAAGAAAGCTGATACTTTTTTTCAATTTTTGTAGAAAAGTAGGACATTATTTTAATGAATGATAAAGCGATGACAGAGTGATGCTTTTCAGGATATTTTAGAGAACAATTTACGCTTTGGGTTATTTTTGATGAAAAAGTAAGAATTATTGGAATTTTTGCTTTGAAACAATTTTTTTTTCTGTCAATTATTAAAACAGCCATAAACTTTCACAATTTCCGGCAAAAAGCAACAATAACAATGTTAGCAAAAAGCAAGACTTTTTGGGAATTATAGGCGAAAAAAGATGCTTTCAAAATTTTCAAAATGAACAATTCACGTCTAGAAGAGGAGCGCAGTATGCGCGAAAAACGGGTTATCTAGTAGATTATTAAAACATCAATATATCTAAAAAAAAATCTAAAAATTGACTTACTACAAGAACAAAACAAAACAAAAAAGTCAAAAAATGAATTTAAAAATGACCCTTCAGAAAGGGAAGAATTTTTCAAATTTTTTGAAAATAGCGCTAAATTTTCGTTCTTTTTAATTTTCTGTTCTTCATCTTTTATAATAGGTCCAAGTACATACATAAACGCATGATCTAAATTCAAGATCAGTTATTCAATTACGAAATCTACATAGGTAGGTAAATTTTCAACAATTTAAAAAAATGAAAAAAAACTTTTCATTTTGTTCAAAAACATCTTCAACTTTTCACCCGAAAAAAGTTTTGAATTAGGAAAGAACTCGTCGCTCGTAGCATCTACCTGTAGGATTTTTACTTCAGGCTAACACATTATCATCGTAATTTTCTTTGTTGAAGCATGACGTTTTATCTTCTACCATAAACAGTTTGCAAACATGACAACACCTTAAGAAATTTATACGCGTAGCGTAGGTATAGCGCAAAGGCTAATCTTCCACCTACCTAAGACTCGTATGATGTTAGTTGCTTGTGTTTTCAATTTTCTCATGCTTTGGTTTAAAATCTAAAGAAATATTTGCACAGAACTGGTGGGAGTATAAAGTGGTGCAGCTGGAAGAGGAAGATTTATCGTCAATAAAGAAGATGTTGTTCATGTTCCAATGAATGATGATTGCCGTGTTGAAGAAATTATTAAAATTACGAGAGCATACGAGTAATATGTATTACTGAAAAATTGAAGTTTCAAGTGAAGGTCCTTGACATGCTCATTTTCGAATACGAATTTGAGATTTAAAACAATTTTATCCGAAATCACTTTGTTCAGCGATGAAATTAATCAAATAGATATCAAAATATTCAAGTGCCTAAACCTACACATCCAAACCAAATTTCTTTTTAAAAAGTAAGGGAACAAACAAAGCTTCCCAGAAAAAAATTGTGGCATTCTACAGTTGAAAAATTTTATGAATGTTACAACTAAGGGGAGCGAGAGGGGGAAAACGCTTTATAAATACTTTTTGAAAAAAAAACGTCTGAGGTGTATCTACCCGATGCTTTGGGTGTCTAATTTCATCACCCATAGACCAAAATATTGCGTTCCTAAAACATAAAACTTCTTAACTTAAAATGTGGCTAATTTCTAATATTTTTGGTACGAGTAAGTAAGCAGAAGAACATTATGAGTAGGTACTTATAGCATGAAATGTACTACCCACACTCAAAGGAAATTTATATTCGTGCAAGCCGAATTGTCTCACAAAGATATTTGCCAATATAGTCGTATTCGTTCTCAAATGATCAAAACTTTTGCGAGCTTTTTCTCAAATGCTACATCTATTTTAGTTAGGTACAAGTTTATCATGTTTAATGACTGATAGCGTTTTGCGTGGAGGATGTGAAGAAATGTGGTAAATTCCTTTCGAGCGAGGAGTAAGTATTTAATACTCTGCCGCTATATTGAAACCATCAAAACATGAAAATTGAAAACTTACGATGGTTACAGGCTGTATAATTTTTTCATCTCTGATATGCTGCAGGCACAGGAATGAGGAGCAGAAATAAAATCGAATAATATAATTCGTGGAAAAGTAAAGTGAAAATTTTTGGAAGTTATTATGCGAGAATCGGGTCAATTAAAAGCGCTCTCTTTACAAAATAATTATCAATTACTGATGTACTGCTTGCTGTATTCAGAGCTCAGTAATTATGCACATTTGCATATCAAACATCCTTCATTTCGTCGCCTAATGAAATAGAATTATGGTAGGTAGGTACCCACTATACCTACTACATCAAACTGAGCTATCCAGCAATCGTGATTATAAATATTTTATGATCATATTTCTATTCATTTTGACTTGAGCCTATATAAATCAATAGGCTCCTCTTGTAGCACTGAGAATTTATAGAGGCATTAATAAAGAAATCTTTTTTTCATTATTTACAACGTTAAAAATTCTACAATATCATACTTTTCGTATTAAAAACTTTAGACAACTTTTTGTGATAAATTTTTGATAAACTTTTAACGCTAAAAACGAAAATTGAAAGATTCAACAACCACATTTATAATGAATGAATTAAAACTTCATCGAATTTCTTTATTTTTAAGCGAGTTTTCTACACCAGACTGATATTAATAATATCATCTTGGAAAAATTTATTTTACAATTCTACATTTTCTTTCATAATGAACGCCATGTTCAGTAAATAGAGCTACAGGCTTTTTATATTTTTCTTATATACGATTGCCATATGATATGAAACTAGGACTAGCCCAGTTTTATGTCACAACCTAAATCAAGCAAGCAACGTTGAAAATAACAACATTGCCCGGGCATTCATTTCGACACTTTTCACACTGTTATAAACAATGTTGCTACGATGATAGGTAGTTTTTATAAATTTCGTTCGTATTTGCTGTAAGTGTCTTAAAATTACAGGAATAAGAACAAAAATCCACGCACAAATGTCTCCCTGTCTGGAATCGGGTCAAGTCTATTAACTATATTACCGATATGCGATTGTATGTACCCGAAGGAAAATGGGTTTATTCAAGAGAAACCACAGAAACTGCAAGCATGTTTGGGATTTGCACAAATCTGCCAGTATACTTAAGGCTACGGTGTCCTGTCCCTCTGAAAAAGGCACCTAAATGTTTTGAACCGCACGGTTTCAAAATGCATGAAATTTGAATTTTTTAAACACGAGAGTACCTATACCCAAACTATCTCTTCTAGATAAATTTCGAAGTATGTACCTACCTAATCGAGATTTTTTGGCTTTTGATGAATTTTTTACAATTAGAGCTCTTTTATTACGCTCGTATATGTAAAAATTACCAAAAAATACGAAAATTAACAATTTGATCGTTTCAAGCAGTTCTGAAAATTTCATCGGGGTGTTTTATTTCTTCCAGATATTATGATTTCAATCCAAAGTGGTTGAAAATCAACCTAAGATCATTGGTATGCTGATGGTGAGGGCTGATTTTGAAATGAGGAACAGTTCAAAGAATGCGACCGGGCTGCTGCATATTTTTCTCCAAGATGAAAAAAAATGATTAATCCAAATACACCGCGATAAAACATCAACTAGAAAAACGTTTGTTAGATATGTAGCAATAAAACAACGCGTTGGGCCCACTTTGAAATAAACCATCATTGTTAAAAAATTAAAGCCTTACAGCCCTTTCAAAAATGGTGCCTACTAGTTTAAAATTTCAAATTCAACTATATACTCGTACCTACTCGTATCTAATAAAAATATTTCACCTAAAACTTGAAGTTTCCTTTCAAAAAAAAAGTGTTAAAAATTTATGAATCACTGATTTTTGTTCCAAAATTCTTTTATTTATGGAAACTCGATGTTCTTATATCTTTTTATTGCTTTCAAAAAATAAGTCGTTAAATGAGATAACAACTTAATTGAGTCGATTCCCTCCTATCGTCCATGTTACATTTCAACAAGAAATCACGAATAAAATATACTTTAATAAAAATTTCGAATGGGAAAACCTAATAAAAATATACCTTGAACCTTATTTGGTGAAAGACAAATTTTTTGAGGTGAATTTTTAAAGTATCAAACAATAATACATGCAATAAGCACATTCTAAGAAGAACCAATGGGAACTTGGAAAATGTTGCGGATGAATCCATTCAAAACATGTTAATATGATGACAGCCCACCTAATTATGGACTGAATTGAAATGTGTAACTGCATTACATTTTTCTGACACAATATTTCAATGAGTATTGTAAAAATGTGAGTAGGCCTACCTACTACCTACGGAATAAATCTAAGAATAGTACATATAAGTTACATATCACATAAACGCATAAATGTTTGAGCACATTGTATAAGCGTTTCAGGCTTTTCTGATTCCCGAAGGAACAAAATATCACACCACAGTAGCAAATGCGTTTCACTGTATAGATTTCACTGTGTATCTACTACCATCTTATGGTATCTCCGTTCCATTGTTTCTTTCATAAAAAAGTTAATCCCGCGAAAAAATAATGCAAATTCAGATGTTATTCTTATTCGTAAAAAGTTTTACAAAACAAGAATGCTCCGAGGTTCAGATACCTGCTACAAAATTTGCTTGAAAGGTTTCAATTTGAACGAATATTATAACGAAAAATTATTCTTTTTTCCTAACTATTAGGTGCAGGTAGACCTACCTACTTGAAAAGCGTTAATCAGAAAGATGATGATGTATTTTTTTGATGGACTCAACAATAAGGATTTTAAAAATGAGCAAAAGTTGAAGATTTTTTTTTCATTCGCCACATAGTAGTAATTAAATTTGAACCAAAAAAAAGGGTCATCTTTTGTTTTACTTGGTAACTTTTATATTATAAACAGTTTTTTTCTACCTCATTTATTTTAACGCAAATCCCAAACGTTTTTAAAAAAATGCCACACCGTTTAAAATTCAAATATCCACATCCTATAACACGTACGAGTATTATATAACTTTTGAAATTTCGTTTGATTAAATTTTCTTAATATTGTTTTGCGCCGCCGTGGTCTGGTCCTGCTTGTTTATTTTTTACTTTTTTTAAAAGAGAAAATATAAAGTAATTTTCGGCGTTGAAAAATAAGAATTATACCTACTTACTAACAGGGTTCCAATCAACTAATTGTACCTGATGCTTGAATGTAAGTTTAATGAATCCAGTATCAACAGCATTTTACAATCGGCAGCCTACATACGAGTACAGAGTGTCTACTAAAATCAAAAAAGCGAATTTCTCGCCTTTTTCTTGCTTTTTTCTTGCTTCCAAAAATGAATTTTCTTACCCCCCTTCAAATTTACGCATCTAGATAATCTTCGCTAACCCCTCTAACCCCCCCCCCTCCCAAACAAAATTTCTCAAAAATTTATTCTTCAAAGTAGAGAAGTGAATTAATTTCTCAAATGAAAAAATAGTAATAAAAAAACGTGATAAAAACAGACGTTGAGGCATGTCTACTGAAGTGAATTCAATTCTATGATGAAAACAGTAACAAAATAAAAAGTTCACTCGAATGCGGATCGAAGTCAGGTTATTTGGGGGAGGGGGTGTATGCTGTATGATGTCATTTTTCCAACAAAAAATTGTTATTTTTCCGACAAAAATCAAAATTTTAATGTGCTAAATACCAGTGACATATACAACAATTACAGGATCAAACCATAAAAGACCTTATATTCTTATTTGTGATTGAGGGGAGAGCAAAATCAGAAATTTAGACACGAAAAATGTACATTTTAGGTAGTTTTCAGAAAACTCTTCACAATGAATGATCATTGTACTGAAATGAGGGTAAAATTACAGCTCGAGCGAAGCGAGAGCGAAAATTTGTTGAAAAAATTGGTGTAAAAAACGAAAAAACGACCATTTTGTATGCTTTTATTTTACATTTTCAGCGAAGCTCAATAATATCAACAATTTTGAAAAGTTAGTCGTTCTGTTCAGAAAATGAAAAATTTGCACTTTTCAAATGGTTTGGGTATTACCTGGAAATGAAAAATTTCCCATTTAATTTTTGAATTCTTGAAAATTTTGAAAATAGTATTTTGAATGGCCCGAGCGAAGCGAGGGCAAAATTTTTGGAAAATTTTTAATTCGAAAAGTAGAACATCATCAATTTTAACAAAATAAAAACTTAAAATTTTGGTGGGATAACTTCAATTTTTCAGAGATTTTTGATGTGAATTCTTGGAAATTTTCTTGCTTTTCGAAGGAATTTCTACACTATTTTCTAACTTTCTTGCCACCCATGTGAATTTCTCGCCTTTTTTTAACTTTCTTGCCTTTTTCTTGCCAGTAGACACCCTGGAGTACGAGTTAAAATGAAAACTCTAACGCACTGATGCGTTAGTTTTCGATTTATCAAGATTTCAATAATTTTTATTCAAAATAATCGATTTAAAAAAATTACTACGAAACGGGGATAGATATACTTATCAGTTATCACGAATGATTATAAATTATAATATATTTTTTTGAAATCTTGAAATGGTTTTACTTTGATAAAACTTAGGTACCTATCATTATTATTATTGTTTATTAATATAGGTGGCTATTAAATAATTTTTTTATTACCTATCATTTTCTCCAAATGTAAATTTCAAGATTAAGTAGGTATTATCCAAAATTGCTCAACAACTAATGATCAAAACTGTTTTTTCCCCCTCAAATTTATTAGTTTCTGTAGCCAATTACCTATTTTTTCTGAAATTTAATTTACCCTATTATCAGCACAGGTTGAAATGAAATGCGAGTAGGCCACTTTTTATAAATACTCGTAAATGGGTTTTCTAACATTTTATTTGCCTCAATTAGCAGCAATGATTGCAATGAATGATCATACAGTGTTGTAGACCCCTTTTCATACATGAGAACAAAATTATTAAGTACCTACTACAATTGAAATTTTATTAAAATAGGTATCCGAAGTGGTATTCAAATTTCCGAAATCATCCGAACTGGTATTCAAATGTCCAAATGACTGGAGAACCGTTGGACCATTTTTTCTCAGAATCAATGTAGGATCAACAATTTATGAAAATGTCAGATCATTTGATCCATATAATTACTCGAGTTACATCGCGTACAAATCTTTTCCATACATCTACATTAAGAAACCCACATCGAAAACCATATAATGTATGGAGAATAACGTACATAGAAGCCTCTATGCAACATTTGCAAACAACGTGATAAATTTGTTTACCCATACATTAAATTAAGAATCTTTAATACCTACGTGTAATTAAAATGTAAAATTTTAGAATATTTTATATTCAGAAACATAAAGTAGCGTCAAAGAAGTACATTAAGAAAACGAATCCGCCAAGTATTACACCACACCACCTAGTACCTACCTAAAGAAGTTGTAAAGTTAACTCAAGTCGTGTTTCGAATAATAATTGAACAATTTCTAATCGAAATGATTCAAGTTTTACTTTGCTTCTCTTATAATATCCTTTTCATAGTAAAATAATGATGTGAAAAAAATCACGAAACGAAAAAAATAGGTACCCCTATGTGTACTTATACGAAGAAAATTTTATGAATTGTAGTGCAACGTTTGATATATTTTTGACATCTCTTCGGAATTTCAACAAAAGTTTACAGGAAGTTTGTCGGAGAATGTTCGTTGCTGAAAGTTTTTCTGATTTTTTTCTCAAGTATAAAAAAGTCTATCACATTAAATGTGTGGTGTAAAAGTTAAATTTAATGCGATCTAGCTTCGCAAAATGTTTCACAAAAAATTATAATGCAATTTGAATACGCATTAAACTAGGGGGAAAATAATAAGACAAGTAAGTCTGCTTATTGATAAACTTGTAGAAGATCCCGGGGGTATCTAGTAAATATGCTAAGGGTTTCGTCATTCATTTCAGGCCTCAAGGGTAAAATCATAGTAGAGTAGGGGCAGTTTATCTTCCCTCGACGTACCTATGTACTTATATATAGGTACCTCTACCTATTTATTTTCAAACTTAAAAATTCTCAATACACTTGATGATTTTTTTAAAAAGAAAAATTATACACATGAGTTGAAAAATTGAGATTTTTGTTGAGGATTTTCACGCGTCAACTCTTCTAAGACTAGAACAATTTTTTATGAAGTCGTTATTATTCCTAGTCATTAAATTGCAAAAATTGATAGTATTATCCTACCTTTTGAAAAAATGAATAAGTTTGGCCAATCCATCACTTGTGAATACTTATTAAATTATCATATGGAATAAAGTATATTATGTATCTCAAGGAGCAGAGGGCAAGGGAGGTAAATCACGATATAATCTCAAAAATACATATAATTATAGTGGTTAAGTAAGTACAAAAAAAGTTTAGCCTATGCAAATATTTCCGTGTTAATGACTTACCGACAATTTTTCTGGTGCATTGAGAATTACCGGGATATGTTTCTGGATAATTAGGCGAATAAAATTCTCGTTTATTTTTATCTCCGATTTCGAAACTTTCGCAGTTTTTCAAACCACCCATAGTTTCACCTTTGAGCAATCTGGTATCTCGTGCACTGCGATTAGCATTTGAGTATTCGTCGATCAAGCGTTTATCGCCTACAGCATTGGTAGAAGTGGAGACTTGAGTGACATTGGAGAATGTAAACGCGCTATCCATTATTGAAACGTACGTTGAACCTGCAAGAAGTCGGAAAATTTTCAATTTCGGCTAATACGAGTAGGTATAGTAGGTCTAGGTATTCTACGTACATGATATCAGTTAGGACGAAAAATACTTAATAATAAAAGCGAATACAGCGCAGATAATGGCATGTATTACAGAGGTACGCTATAAAATGTTAAGGTGTTCGTCAACATTACTCGGGACAAGCTTCGTTCGCTCTTGATTACAAAAGTCGAAAACAATACTGGAGCCGAACAATTATCGACTTCCGGTTAGTATTTATTTCTCATTATGAGAGAGCTTTCTGCAAAATAATAACCGCGTCGACATAAGGTAGGAAATTCCTTAAATTATTGAATCGTTCCCTAATTTCGTTTCGCATTTCATTCCAAACTAGATCCCACTAAGGCAATATTCTTCGCGAATATATTACAGTCTTTCCATATCCACATGCGCGTACTCACAGTCACAGGCTCCGCCGCGCCGCGCCGTTTTCCACCAAAAACGCGTCTTTAATATTAATTCACACGATAAACGCCGCAGCTCTTACGGCCAATACCTTCACCTACCAACTGAGACTTCTAAATTATCTCGCAGGTATACGGAATAGTCGTTCTAGATGTCTCGAGTTTATTTTAATTTCCAGCGTCGAAAATCATATAATAACTTGTAAAGACATTTCTTACTAATACCTATATAAGCACGGGTATATTTTATCTACATTGCTGGTTCTTATTATCTCACCGTCTTCTTTCATCTTCATCATGTAGATGTAGGTAAAGGTATAGCTAGTAGGTAGTAGGTATAGTAAGGCACTTGAACTATGCGGTATTCAAATCATAATCTAAAAACAGGGTTTTTGATGTTCTGCTTTACTATCTAGGCTTATCACATATTAGGTATATGTACAGAGATATAGACTTGAGCCTATGTTACTCAAGTAAACAGATAGATATAGGTATAGAATATTGCACCTCTTGCAGAAACAAAAAATTCAGAAAAAGATTAGATTTAAGTAAGTATGTACCTATCATGATCTAAAAAGTCTCAAAAAATAATGGTGCTGGCGTACCTATCTAAGAATTGGCGTACTCTAATATTGGAAAATGAGCTATAATTTTCAAGCGTAAGCTAAGGGTGGGTCGTTTTTTTAACTTTTTTCGAATCTCGACGGAGCCTAGCGAAAAATCATGGCCAAATGACCTCGATAAGATGCAGGAAAAATTTGAAAATTTCTGGTCAACGTTTATAACCCCCCTCCCCGACTCAAGCTCAAACTTATCAAAATTTGAAAAAATTCAACTGTTTCAATTTTTTGAGAAGTCTAAGCTGAAAAAAAACAAAAAAAGTTTTTTCGACACGATATAGAATTTTTTGAATTTTCAACTTTGAGCTCGAGTTGGAGGGGTCAAACGTTGACCAAAAAATTGAAGATTCATCATTCGCGAAGCATGATCATCAGAATTTTTGTAAATACAGGATGAAGTAATTAAAAATTAATTTTTCGAATCCATCACTTTGCTACACTGAAATGGCGTCAGTTTAATGAACAGACATTAGAAAAATTATAAGATACCACGCAAAAGATCAAAAGCACGATATTGAAATTTTTTCTGCGGCTTATTGAGGTCATTCAGCTACGATTTTTTTTAGGCTTCAACAGAATTCGAAAAAAGTTTGAAAGTGACCCACCCTAATTTGAAGTCGCAAACAACACGAGTATAATAGGCACGCATGTAAATGGTGTATCTGGGTAATTCTCAGAAAAAGGTAAAAATCGTGTACATGGCAAATTTCTCAAAGGTTTTAGCATGAATTTTTTTTTTTTTTTTGGTCCATTCAAGGATCATCCCCCACACATTTCACATATTGTATTGAAATTTTTAGCCCCTCCTTTCATTGGTGTACATTCGATTTTATACCCCAAATGTCCTTCGACTTGGCTGTCACACACCATGTTTTTGAAAATGAATGTTATAAAGTGTCATGAACTTCATTTTTTTGGGGGAAAATTGGCACGTTCTCATTATCATAGAACACGAAGGTCCATTATTGTGCAAATTGCAATTGGAATAAGTCCATAGGAAGCTGACATTTCACATTTGAAAACTGTCACACACTTTTTGCGCAAATTTTAGAGCAATTTTCAATTATTTTTGGTAGCTTCCCAATCCAATATTTTTTTCTGGTGAGTGGCTGCACTGGTTCACTGTCTTCATAAAAATGTTACCCCGCAATGTTATTCTCATAACCTACGCAATGGCTCGTTCTGATCGTACTTGTCTCTGAAAATATGATATTTCGCAAAATTGGTGTCCTTCGGCTTGCCTTTTTATTTACCCTGATGAACCCGCCAAAAACCATAATTGAGAAAGGGAAGTTATTCTACATGATAAGTACACATTTATTACGTGTTAAAAATCGAATAATGTCCAGTAGGTAAGGCTAGAAACTAAAAAACGTTGAGATTGTCCTTCGGCTTGTCCAGTGCCCATTTGTCCTTCGACTTGGCCAAATTTCAGACAGCTGTACTTTTATCGCGCTAGTCGACATATTACACGATAAAACAAGCAAAATTTGAAATTTTCTCCCTCCCCACACCTCACCTCTACCCCTACCATAAAAATAAGTCCAGATTCGAACTTTGCGGCCTGAAAAACATAAATTGACATATTACACGATAATATAAGCAAAATTTGACATTTTCCCCCTCCCCACGCCTCACCCTCCACCTCTACATAAAAAATAACTCCAGATTCGAATTCTACGACCTCGAAAACATATCAATCGACATATTACACATCGATGAGGGTCGAATCCTAATTATCGCTGTTTTAGGGGGGCCGGGGTCCACAGTGGGGGGGGATTGAATTGAGGCCAACACTAGAACAGGGATCTGGGACACCTATACAAATGATTCCCACTTGAAATTTTCCAAAAAAATGATTTTTATTTTTCAAAATTATGCACATCAAAATTGACCTTTTTTCTGAGAATTACCCATTTTTATGATTCTTATTTCGTCAATTTCTGTAGCTCAACAACGCAATCAAATTTTACATTGGAAAGAGAAAAACATCAACTCACTAATTTTTAAGGCGAACTGGTTACGCAATTCATTCTACACCTTTGACATCCAACGTGGTTTTCATTAACAAGGGAGGTATTCTAACCAACCGAACAATTTTGTGAACCAGCCAAAGCTAATAATTGACAAGAGTATGTATAAATACATCATCAGCCAAAGCAGTACCTGCGATGGCTGCGATCAGTGATCGATAAGATATCAGTGGAAAATGTATTCTTACATTTTGAGAGGTTTTTTGAAAAAGTGAGCACGTTGCAGGAAATTTTTTTACTCAACTCGTACGTTGAGAGAAATTCTAGGTGGTACTTAAATTTTACTTCTAATGCTCATGGATATTGAATATAGACTTTTTCTAGCAAAAAAATTGTTTTTTTCAGCTATAAAGAATGATTCTCTAGATATTGCATTCGTGACACTGTTCTAAAGAAACAAAAAATTAGCCTAGTTTGAGGACTCCTGACTCAGCCTCCAGTACGGTTAGAAGGTTTGAACTTTTTCTGAGTATTCTCCCACTCGGAGTAACATGATATTATTATGTTTTTTTTTCGGTTTACCTAGATGAATACGCGATCATAGATGCAGTAAACTCAAATAAATTCATCAGAAAATCGATCTCTATTCCACGCGGTTAAAAAGCCAGCAGATTATACATATCCAGCAAGTATAGGTACTTTCTAATCTTCATATTAGGTATGATTTATCAGTTCATCAAGCATAGTCGATTTTTTTCAAAGCTTTTTTCATGGTGTAGATTTTTGTACCAATTTCCATGCTGAAAATGCCTGTATCCACCCATATCAAGTTACACTTTAGTGCCACTTATTCACTTTGAAAATGGAATATTTAGGCTCAGATGTCATACTTATTTCTTTTCTTTTTTCCTTATTCTCTTTTTTTCTTCAAATAGGTACCTACCTAAAGTTTTAAACAAAAATAATGAAGAACCAAAGATACACTAAATTACTTTCCAACCTAAACTTTTCTCCACAATGTTGGTAGTTGAATAACAATTCTGAACTCTACGCACGCAGTGGAATATTTTTAAAAATATTCCATAGCGCACCTTTGGGCGAAATTGTCGATGAAACAAAATGTGATCTATAATGATCAATTAATGAATGCATCGTTGCCAAAATTGTTAGAATCACTTGAAACTTGAAATTCAATTTTTTTCAGAGGTGATTGGTGTGAAGTTTCAAGTAACATTGAAGACTGTGATTGTTTTTTAAATGACGTCTTCAGAAAATGCTTCATGATTTGATCTATCAATAGGATGCATCCCCCCCCCATAATTAAAACAATAAACTTTAGATATATCAGTGATATCACAGCTTGTATCTTTTCCCTCTCCCTCTCTTTAAAACCGTAAATAAAGAAGACCATTATTTGAAATTTTGAAATCTTGGTTCATACCTACCTACTCCATAATCCACAGTTCATTTCAAGACGACTAAATCATTCGTACAATTTATACCGTAATAGTTATACAGTATACATGCTGTATTCATTGTTCTTAGGTCCCTTTCTTCTTCACTTTCACATTTCACCCTTCGGCTTCAGCATGAAAGTCAGATGTGCCGCAATAGCGAAGAAATTCAACGGATATAAGTTTAAAGAACGAGGTAAGAATCACCTACTATTTAGAAAACTTGAGAAAGAATAAATGAATTAAATGCGATTTGTTCAAATTAACGAGTATAAACTTCAAACTTTATTTTTGAAACCGCCTAACGAACTGAAAGGTCTATTACGTAATTATGGCGAACTTCTCATCCAATTATATACCTAATATTCAGATATTCATTTTTAATTGTAAGGCACACAAATGAAAATATTTACTTACGTAGATATAAATACTTTGAATTCGATTCCCTAACGTAAATTATAGGAAGGTGGAGATACTTACCTACGTGGAACTTATGATTTTGATTTTTAGTCATCGTGATTCTCAATTAGAAAATTTTTCATCTCAATAAATAAATACCTACATATGTTGCACAAAGAAAACAATATTTAAATATTCATTTTCCTAGTTTATACATTAAAAAAACCCAGACATCAAAAATTTTCCGTCAAGCAGGTACCTACGTAATACGAATGGAATGAATTTAGCAAAAAGCCTTGCCATCTGATGGTCAACATTTTTCTTCTGTATATTTTATTCGCAACTTAGGAAAAAGTAAGGCAATTCAACATCACTTCAAAAATGAAATAATAAATGAGTTTGAAAATATACGTAAATTTCAACGAATTTTTCAACGTTATGGAACGAATAAAATCTCTTTACCAGAAAATATACAGCGGTTAAAGCTTGAAAAATGTGGCATTAGTTTCGAGGTAAAAAATAAAAATAGAGGGCACACTTACGATTGTGCGGTTATTCACTTATACTTAGGTATATGGACAAATGAAGAGTAATCATTTTTATACCGTCGAGGATGATTATCAAAATTGAGACAAATTAAAGGATTACAAACCAAGATAAGTGTACATAGATTAATTTAATTTAATAAAAACTAATTCATATCTCGTAATATTTACCTATATAAGCAGGCCTACATACACAATATAAATTACACACTAACATCAAAATGCAGCAATTTATCTAGGTATAGGTATAGGAAGATGTAGGTATTCAATTTTTCAGAAGGATCTATACCTACCAGAATCACATGATATTGAAACTGCATTCCGTTAAAATATTAATCAAAAAATCCCCAATAACTAATTCATTTCATTTTAAAACGAAATATTAAATAAAATTTAGTACGAAGAATAAATCGACGAGACAGCAAGAAAAAAAGTCAACATCTGGAACTTTTTCATTTAAAAAGATCAATTATGCTACCCTCGAACAAATGTAAGAAAAAATCGTTTTCTTCAAATTATTATTTTTTTCATATCTCCAAAAAAAAAAAAAAAAAATTACATCGAAAGTTATACAACATCTATCGTTTTCCTTTGCTATAGAAAACGAGGTACAATAATTAATTCAAATACTTACTCGCACGAGTAAAATGATTTTTTTTTCGAAGGGAGGAAAGAATACGAAAAGCAGGGTAAACAAGGGTGAATATAAATTAACGACTTCGGGTAGAGACTTCCGATCCGACTGAAATGTTCAATCAAAAATATCACTTTTTTATTTAGTAAAATCGCTTTCACAGATTATGAAAAAGAAAGCCATATACAATTTCTTACAGATCAAAAGCACTAGTATAGCGTTTCGTTTAATTTTTTTTTTTTTTTTTGAATATTTAAACGTGATTTTTTTTTACCAAAGGTTTTGGTGTAGTGAACTTTGAGGAAATTATTAAAAAAATTATAAAACTTCGGTTATGATTCTGTTTTAAAATATTGGTATGAACTTTTCAATAGCAGAAAACAAACATTAACTGGTTAGCTGGTAGTTCGCTAATGACTAAAAATAAACCGTTAACGTCAAGGCGGGCTCGTGTCTTTTGGACCAAAGCCCGAGTAATGAAGATGGCTCATGATTTTATAATTGCGCGCAAGGTCGCCGCCAAAGTAGAACGACATTTTGAAAAGTCTGGCTTGTTAATCGCCAAACAGCAGTTAACGTGTAAATAAACATTTCCTTACATTTTTTAACGAGCGGTAAACGAAATATCTGCATGCGTGGAAGTTAAAAAATTGACAGATACACGTGCGCTTTTTTAATTTTTTCCCCTACTTTCGAATCAAAAGGTTTATCGCAATCATCGCATTTCATTACCCACGAACACGCAATATTGAAAGCCGCAGTCGTTGTTGTCATTCAAAGACGAGAGCTTTCATACGCGTACTCTCGTATTTTGGGAAATTGAAAGCAGGATATCCGTCGCCCCATTACCCTTTCTATACTATATTAATGTTTAAAAGTGGCAAAATAAAATCGACGATTTTAAAAACAACACTGCATTTTGCGTCTCTAGCTACAGATATGAGCAGTTTTGTTGTCGATTTTCCTTATTCGAGCAGCGGCAACATGCACCAACCAAAAGACGCGAAGGCGAACACACAGTCTCATTTATTTTTCGCAATATCCATGAATTGATATGTCTTTTTTCGACAATTTCTCTCCATGGCATACAAACATACTAATAAATGCGGATTGCGAACTCCATTTACACCGAGTTAGCCATTTTCAACGATATTAATTCGATTACACAAATGAAGGAATTTTACAAAATCAATATAAACGATTTCATTAGCAGGGTATCTCGTTCGAATTGAGACAATTAATGCATTTTCTTCAAGATACCGTTTTTTTTTTTTTTTTTTTTCATTAGGTATGAACGATTTATAATACGGTAATTTCATTTGTCATTTCTTATTCTTCTGTTGCTCGATTTGTCAAGTCAATGAACGCACGCAGCCTCTCGCCTTCATTTCAGGGAAGCATGAGATGTTTACAAGTTCAGATGAAGGTAAATACCTAACGATATTAAAAAAGAAAAATCCATTAAGTGCTTATTCTTATGAAAAAAACCCAAGAAAAAAATTATTAAAAGGGCCAACAAATGGAAAATACCTATTGTAAACTTCGATTTTCTGTCTGAAAATACAATTTTTCCAATTAAATGTCTTATTTTTTCTTTTATCTGACTTGCCTGTGAAAAAAGTCATCATACCTAATTGAAATTGAAAATTTTCCTGCCAAAAGTCAATTTTTAGAACGCCAATATACATTTCACTATCAGGGAAGAAAGAGGATGGAAGGAGGAACAAAAGTCCAAATGATACAGTGGGATTGGCCTGTTGTCACTTCTGACCTTTTTAATGTTGCAAATTTTATCTAAATCGTTTTTTTTTTTTTTTACAAACGCTTGCACTTTCAAAATAGGCAGCTAATTTTTGCATGCTTCGAGCACTTATTTGAAAAACTCATTTTTGATTATCCGGACCATAATGAATATCCTTCAAACTTTGCACCTTTGAGCACACTTCAAAACTGGAACGATTTTATTTTGAGTTCCATATAGAGCTCTCAGGCTTTAATTTTCTTAAAGTTCCGTTTTGGTTCATTTTTTACGTTGTGTAGCCGTATTTTCTTCCAATTTACCGACATGAATAATAATAATGACACTTGAAAATAAAATTACATTGAATTATGACCAAAATCTCTGATAAGAAAGCCCCGTTTTGAAAATTAGCCAGTTACATTGAGTGATTCTACCCATGATGCCATAGCGACTATGATGAACGTAGTGAACCGAAATTTTTTTGCAATAGTACCTATAACTTCTGAAATTCTAAAAAATTACTCAAATATCGTGTAACTGTTTTAAAAAGTACATCCTTTCACTCACCGTGTCTCTTCAAAACTATAAAAATCAAGGTGAGCCATTTATCATTTGAAATATGTACATAGGTAGGCAATACTTTATTGAACGTACCATTTTAAACCTAATTCATTTCTCAAATTAAATCTATACCGACACTTTTTCAATACCCATGTCTCAATTTTGCAAAGGAAGAAAATCACGAATTGAGGAATCTAAAAATTACGAGATTAAGTACGTATTTCCACCTGCCTATAATTATAGAGATCAAAGACGAAAAACTTTTTGAACATTAAAAATGATACCAATCTTTAATTTTTTATCAGGTATTAGGCCTAATTACATCATTGAAGCATAATAATTGCAATACCAAACACTCTTCGTAGGTAAAACACCATTTCACCAAAAACTACTCTGAACACGATAAAATTATTGGAAAAAAATTTATTCGTTTTTATCGATTTTACGTAGCAAAGAAATGAAAATATTCTAGTCACATTTCTTTACAAACGAAAGAGAGAAAAAAAAATGAAAATTGCAACCATCATAGACAATATGTATAGGTAAACCACTGATTGATACGGAATACAAGTTAAATTCGTCTAGAGAAGAATTTTGCCTCCAAAATTAATCCGAAGGGGAAAAAGTCATCGAATGTATAAATATCTACATCTATAGGTACCTCTACCTATGTACTTACCTACATTGTGTTTAGTATGTTTCACGAAATAAGTACAATACCTACACCAAACTATAGTATTGTATGTGTACTCCGAGCGATGTACTATTTTTCGCGCTCGTGAAATTCTGTTTAAATGGGTTAAAATAAATTTTTTATACTTACAATGGGTGTTTTCAACATATACGGAATTCGGAAGTAGTTTTCAAATCGCAAAGGGGTACTTAAAAGGAAACTTCGGGTACACATAAGCATTTCAGAAATCCGGCAAATTTGCCTGAATAAACAAAGATAGATATAATCGAATTTTCTGCGTCTCATTTAAAAACATTTATAAAGCATTACCATTTAACAAATAACGATTTCGTTATTTTGTACAACCAGACAAACCGCTAATTATCTCGTAAAACTAAAATTTCATTTAAAGAAGTTCCTTATTCGCAATGGTTCTTTTGTTTTTAATAAAATTAAAAAATGTTCTAATTTATTATCAAAACATGTCGAAAAATAATAATTATATATTTCACGAATGAATAATCGTACTGCAGTCTTTAATACTTAAGAATGCCGATATTTTCAAAAATCGCAGGAATATAATCATTTACACGAACCTATGTTTGACCGTACGCTGATAAACGTTTCGTTTTTTTTTACGGCGAACTGGTTATGCAATTTTTTATAACCTACATCTTTTATATCAACATGGACGATTGCTATAACTGTTTGCACTTTGCACTCCTTTTTGAAATTAACATGCAATGATGTTGAAAGTAGTAGTGAATGAGATTAAAAGGAATCGAGGGAAATTTTTTGAACCTCCTCTCCTCTCAATGACATTCAATTTTAATTAGAGTGTAAACCGGCCACCACTGGACGCTTGAAAAAAATAATACCTAACTCGCAAAATTCCCAATTTTTGATTTTCATGATACCTACCTTTTGTTAAAATATAAAAGACTTTCAATTCCAAGTAAAAGCAACGATACAACGGCGCTCATTTGTCCATAATTTGGCTCATGAACATTCGCGTCAAAATGAACACCCTAACTGGCCACCTTATAACAAAGCAGAGTAGGTACTTCAAAGCTACAATGTTTACTCGATTCGAGCAATCTAACCGTTCAATATAACTTTTCTGACAACTTCTTCGCTATAGTTCACAATTTACTCTTATCGCTGTCAAAATTTTTATATCGCCAGCGATAAACTCGATTAACTGGTGGCCTTTTCGTACGATTCGAATCCTTGGAGTATTTCATTACAACCCAGCTTACCGTTTTTATACGAGCTGAATGAATTCTGTTTCATACTACAAGAGATAGTAGGTACTAGTACAATTCAAGAAAGTCCTACTGCTGCAAGCGAGTTTGATCTTTAAACGTTACGAATTAAATTCAGTAATGAAGACGGCAACAAAAAATTAATCTCATTCTTGAATGTTTTCTTTGAATAATAAGGAATTCCTTTAATTTTTTTTCTCCGTCGCCTTTTTACTTACAAGATTAAACTCTTCAAGAATTAGTTTGCAATGTAAATGATACAGAAATAGCAAATGTCTAGTTGGCTTTGCTTTTTAAGAAATGCAGCAGTAGATTAAATTCGTAGTAGTCAACGCAGTTTTACTGTTGTATGAGTAATTATTCGCTCAAATGAATTCACAAACGTTAAATACTCGTTCTTTATGTTTTTACACCGAGACTAATACTGCAAAAGGTCGGTCACTTACATATTCTAGGCGCATTTGCATTCGATCTATTTATAGAAACAATGAGTTGATGACTCTTGGAAGCCTACAGAATCGGCCATTTTATGTTCCCTTTATTTTATCACACTTACTTACCCCTTGTTTTTAAAAAAATTCACAAATAAACAGACAGGTTTATACGCAAGGCTTGTTTATATAGATGAAGGTACCTATGTACATACCTATACTTTCAAACAGGCCTAACAACGTCTCAGTTTTCTTGTTTTTTTACTACTGGAAATAAACGTGGATATTTTTGTCTGTGCACATCGATCGTAATAATCTCATTTCATCTATGGATGTGTACCTACTATGATACTTGAAACGTTCGACACTTTTCACCGTCAATTCAAATTTTGTTGTTATTGATATTTTATAAACGTTCGAATTTCCAAACACCAATCTTACCTTACATACATCGTACAAAGTAAAAATACTTTTCATGCTCGAACGATTCGCAAAAATGTCGTTTCTTCCAATAACCCATCAAAGTGAAGTGAAATCATATACTCTTCGCAGACATTCATCGAGTTATAAACTAAAGAATCTGTGCATCCACTAAACACTGAACTGAATCGATTTGTTAAACGTGAAAAAGACCTTGGAAAATATGAATAAATGCTTCACATTTTATTTCTAATAAAAATATATGAACGCGAGTTCATCATTTTCGGGTCAAATGATAAAGGTGCCTTAAAGTGTGTGGTCAAAGCGTACTACTGACCAGGAGTTTGTTATTTCAAGTTCAATTCAATTCGCAGTTTTCAAATTGAAGAATAAGTTACCATTATCTACAAAATAAAAATAGATCGTACTTTTGAAAAACAAGAAATACCCAAACAAAACAACAACAACAAGATATGCAATGTCACAAATCTCGGAACCTGGAAGGTGAAGGAGGGAGAATGAGTTTTTCGATTATGCTCAAATTTTTTTTCATGAAATACATATGTAACCATGCAGCTGGGTAATTCTCAAAAAAGAAGGTCAATTTTGATATGCATAATTTTGAAAAACAAAAATCATTTTTTTGGAAAATTTCAAGAGGGAATCATTTGTATAGGTGTCCCGGATCCCTTTTCTAGTGTTGGCCTCAATTCAATCCCCCCCTCACAGTGGGCCCTGGCCCCCTTAAAACGGTGATAATTAGGATTCGACACTCACAGATGTGTAATAATTATGTCGATTGATATGTTTTCGAGGTCGTAGAATTCGAATCTGGAGTTATTTTTCTTGTAGTGATGGAGGGTGAGGCGTGGGGAGGGGAAATGTCAAATTTTGCTTGTATTATCGTGTAATATCTCGACTAGCGCGACAAAAGTACAGCTGTCTGAAATTTGGCCAAGTCGAAGGACAAATGAGCGCTGGACAAGCCGAAAGACCATCTCAACGTTTTTTCGTTTCTAGCCTTACTTATTGGACATTATTTGATTTTTAACACGTAATAAATGTGTGCTTATCACGTAGAATAACTTCCCTTTCTCAATAATCGTTTTTGGCAGTTTCATCAGGGTAAATAAAAACGCAAGCCAAAGGACACATTTTTTTCCACACATCAAAACTTCACAGATTAATGCGTTCAGAACAAGTTGTTACGTAGGTTTTTAAAAAAACGGTGCGGGGTAACATTTCTATGAGAACAGTGAACCAGTGCAGCCACTCGCCAGAAAAAAATGTTGGATTTGGAAGTCAGCAAAAATAATTAAAAATTGCTTTAAAATTGGTGCAAAAACTGTGAGACAGTTTTCAAATGTGAAATGTGAGCTTCCTATGCACTTATTGAGATTGCAATTTGCACAATAATATACCTTCGTGTTTTATGATATATAATGAGAATGTGTTAATTTTTCCAAAAAAAAAAAAAAAAAAAAAAAAAGGATTCTATAACACTTTATAACATTTATTTTCAAAAACATGGTATGAGACAGGCAAGTCGAAGGACATTTGGGGTATAAAGTCGAATGTACACCAAATAGGGGGGGCTGAACAGCTCAATATCAAGTGTAAAATGTGAATGAAATGATGCTTGTATGGACGAAAAAAAAAACAAAAAAAAATCATGCTAAAACCATTGAGAAATTTGCTGTGGACACAAAATTTACCACTTTTTGAGAGTTATCCAGCTAAGTATACCTAATAATTATCAAGTTTGATTTTTGAAAACTTTGTCGTTTCTGTCCAAAAAAAAAAAAAATCAAACAACGAAAATATTTCGCTATTTCTATCAAATTTTTTCCAGAAAATACAAGTTGAACTTGAGTCTAAAATTGTAAGCATAAAATTCTGACAAATGAGCGTAAAAATGATCATAATTGACAGTGAAACATACTTTTCTCTGTTTAAGTAATGAAAAACAAAATTTGTCGACAAGGTTAAAAAAAATCAAGATGAGAAACTGAAATTAACACGTCATTTACCTAGCTCCTCTTTTATTCCTCCAATTGCTTAAATTTTCAACGCAAGAAATTTCATTCCAGTTTCGCCATATATTTTTTGTGCATTAATACCTATCACCAAACAAATGTGTCAAATCGTGAAAATAAATTTTAGAAATCTAGTTTTATTAAAACAATAATTGTTCCGAGAGAACGAGAATTGCATCAGTTTGGCCTTCTAAAAGCCACTAATATCTGTCCAAGCTGTTAATCCAGCCTCTTCTACTTTTCACTACATCGTAACATTAGCTATTTCTTAATTGTTCGTTTAAACTTTACTAACCGAAAAAGGATTAAGTTGCGTAAAAGCTCGAAAACTCTCGAAACGACTTTCTTTTCATCAGTTTCGTTCACCGTATCTACAAGTTGAAAGCGAAAAAATCTTCTCAGCATCGAGTACCTTAACCTACACATGTAGATACCTAACAATAAGTAGAACGGAAAAAATTTCTCCTTAATAAGGACGTAAGGCACGCGATTCTCTTAATACTTATACGTTTTTCGTGCCTCGCTGCCATATTCCTTTACTACATATATATACGCAGCAAAATCTCTCTCGAAAGGTAGGTAGGTACCTATACTCTATAAGTACCTATTTGTAAATCGAAGCCGATAACGTTGCGAAATTTCCTAAAACAAAAGATACCACAAGTCGTAACTTATACGAAAAATTCAACCGGGATAATAATCGACGCAATAAAGGTGTATAATATATACCTATAGATCCGCGTTATCAAGTCAAAACCAGCCAGCGATTATTTCTTTCGGTTCTATCGTTCGAAAAAGAAAGTTTTCGGCGAAATTTAACCAAAACTGAAGACGACAGAGTAACATTAAAAGATTATAATGCCACGCAAGCCAGCACACTCGGTTACAGACACACACAAAAAAAGCAAAAACCAAAAAAAAAATCGCAAAAAACTAATCCACCCCTTTAGATCGAATGAATTAAACATGTTTACGCGTATAGCATGCCATTGTTTTTAGCGAAAAGTTTTTAAAATATTCAAGTCAACAGATTCGTTTACAAACTCGTTATAATTTTCCGCCGAGTAGTACGTACAGCGGTGCACTAGCTTTTTATTTCCTATAATTTAAAATTCATCCGACAAAGAAATCATTAAAAGTTGCCTTCGTTTTTCAAAATGCCAATTTACAGTATTGCACTGCACGACCACACTTCAACCGTGTCTGGCGAAAAGCGTTAATTTAGCTTAAATAAGTGCACGTAAAAGTAAAAAGCCAGCTTCTCGCAGGCGTCATTATAAAGCTTAAATTTAACCGTATGCGTTTAGAATGGTAAAATTACTCGAAAATCTTGCCATTTTTTTAACGATACTATACAACACCTACCTACCTTACCTTACCTACCAATTGCAAAACGTTATAACATCTTACGCATTGCACCCCCACGCGCGACTACGTAATAATCATCAAAATAATAATTGAGAAAAATATAAAAACCCAAAATGTCTTTTCACTTAGGTAAAATTCGCTCTCCTGTTTTTCTTTCATTTTTTTTTTTTTTACATTGCTTTATTTTGTTTGTATACACAAGGCTCACTTTAGGGGTGGTTTTTATTTAGCAAGAAGATACCTACCTAAATACACGGAACGGAAAAAAAGAAAAAAGAATAAAATCCTAACATTGTATTAATACGAGGATGTGTGAACATGAACAAACCAAGGAACAAGAAAATGTTATGGAAAGCCACTTCCTCTTTTTTTCCCCAACCGCTTAAAAAAAATAAATAAATAAGATGAAGAGTGTGCGTTTTATTGGTAGTAAAACGGAAAAATAACACCTTTTTGAAAAAGCTCGACTTACACATAGCGTAGCGTTGAAAAAGTAGTTTTCTTCACCGACAAAGTGGTAGTTTACAAGCAAAAGACTATGAACAAGAAATATGATAATTCGTTTACGCGATACTTACATCTAAACATACACATCGTCTATTATAAATAACTAAATTTCTACAACCAACGTGACTTCACCATACACCCTAACTCAACATGATTGATAAAATATTCAGCGTTTTTTCTTTTTTCTTTCGTCGTCTTACAAATAATAGTAAAAAAGAGAAAAAAAGTGTGTAACTATACGTACATGTACCTACAGCTCGTATTCGTATACGTACATACGAGTAGGTATACGTACGCGAATAAATGAGAAAATTCTTCACCATTTTTAATATACCTACTGTACTTTGGTATATAGGTACTATGTAGTTATACTGTTGTTTGGTTTGTCGATTCTGCAATATATACGCGTACATAAATTATTTTTATTGCGCCAAGGGTTCTGTATGGTGCTTGTAAAGAACGTATCGCACGACCTAAAGGGTACAATATTTATTTGCAATAATTGCGTAACCTGTCAAACGGTATTTAACGAATTTGCTCGTTCATTAAATGCCTTTCTTATGCATGCGCCATACAATCGCCATCATTCTATTTACCTCCGACCGAACATAAAATAGAACAAAAACAAGATAGGAAAAAGCTAGTCTATTCAATTAGCATTGAAATAGGTACGGTACATGCGATTGCGTTGATTTTACATCTAGGTACATATTTAATCCGAGTCAAATTTTATCATTGTTGTTGCTATTGTTGTTGTTGGTGTTGTTTTCGGTGGTAAATTTCAGGTGAGTGGGTATATGTATATGCTGAGAGCATCATTCAAAAGTAATCACTATACCAATCAAAAACTTTGAACACAAACAAAAAAGGTCTGAAATGGTGTACTTTTAAAATCAGAGAAATTATGGACGCTACTTCAACCCTTAACATTTGCAAAATGGTGAAGTTGCTATTTTTGTTATTAATTCTCATCTTTGGCAGTTTCCATAGTCGGATAGGTACATACATCATATAGGTACCTGGTACCTAATGCAATTTCAGAGAAATTGAAAACATTCGTGTATTGATTTTCATTCAAAGTGGGTGCGTTTTCGAAAAAAAATCAAAACACCATCACAGAATCATCACCTTTACGACTTTGCTAAAATTCACTGCCTGAGCCGCCAAGATCCAAGAACAACCCACAGCAAATGCTATTTCGATACACGGTCCTTGAGAATTGTTTTTAAAAAAATTAAAAGTAGAAACCAATATTTTCCAGTAAATTCTGAAAGTTGAACACCGGAATCATTGATAATTTGTGATTCCCCTCAGGCTTTTCATTTCCCAGACTCTCCAGTAAATTGAGGCTCCGGTCAAATTGCCTCATCATCTGTCCCTTCCCTACACCACTTTTTTCACATTTACTAAAAAAAAAAAAAAAAAAAAAAAAAAACAGTAGGTATGTATGATCATGAGCAAGACCTTCTTATTTCAATCTAACTTCAAATTGTAGATTTTTAGAATTTAATTTGTAAGGGTCGTTCTCAATCAAATTTTCAGAAAAAATTTTTCGGTGTCATCTTTGGCGGTCTAAGAAAATATTTCTAGGTATGTATTCATTTGGAATTCTGATCAATTAGTATTCAACATTTTCTCAATCCTTCATTCAAGTACTTACTTTGTGATGAGCGGACATGCCTTGACTGCCTATGGTGGTTATTGGGATGCAAGGTTATGTGCTAAATTCTCTGATCCTAGGTCTGGACCAGGATCGGAAAAATATCTTCTTCATGCACTACCTGTACAAGATCTCAGGCTCTCAGTACTGTGGTCACCACTGTGATTTATTCAAGGCTGTGTGCCTCTTCACTTTTATTTTATTATTCTCCATTTAATTTGGATAAAATGTATTTCTCAAATGTAAATCGAAATTATCATATAGATCGTCGCGATTTATGGTATTTTGGATCACCTCCCATTAGTAAACCATGGAAGTGTGTACCCAGTTTTAATGTGAACTTGGGAGATTAATCATAATTACCAATGGGCCTAGTTTAAGTGAGCCTCCGAAGAGGTAATTAACGCAAACAGTTGGGTAAGTGTTGAAACACACTCCGAAAATATTTAATTGTAATTATATCGCGATTAAATGGTGATCTACTTGACACAGTGGAGCATTTGCACCTACCTATGTTGAGCTTTTTTGAGTTAGAATATAGATTAGTATTGTAATTTTATTATTAATCACATCAATAATAAAGGTGTATGAATCATTGTGTCGTGATTTATTCTATGGATTACGACTTGGTTTTCTTGTGTTGTTAAAGTCAGACAGAGAGTCTCGTTGCCTACTCATAGGTAACTAGGTACTAGGAAATTTTCACCCCTTAGGAGATATTTTCTAGAATTCTTATACCCAGTAATTATTACCCTTTTCACCTACCCCTCTTTCTACTGCTTTAACTATATCAACTTATTTTCAAAAACAAAGAATTAAAAAAAATTTTATTTCAATATTTTGAAAAAAAAGTTTTCCTCAATTTATCGAATGGAATTTCCAACTATTTAAAATAATTTTCTGCAATGGGGATATAATTTTTCCATAACATTATTTCCTATGTCAGGCAATCATCACAAGAATAAGAAGATAGTAGATAAGTATCACCACACGAAAGTTCAAAATCACAAATTATTCACCTACCTACAAATTACCACCATAGTTTTAAATGGAATTCCCAAATAAAAATGCCGGAGCTTTCACCAATTTTTCAGCCTTTCCCTCTTAACTTTCACTATTTTTGCAGAACTTCAAAATTTAGCAAACATGCATACACTGTAAACTTCCAATTTCTTGTATAGTTTGATACAAGAATCTTAAATAGCTACGGTAACAGAAAGTTCATAAATAATTGAATAACAGACGTACCTATAATAAACTCCAATTTTTTCTTCAAATTGCAGATTTTTCAGTACTTTCTGTTTTAATTTTCAGAAGAAGGTGCAAATTCTTGCATTCCAAGATTTCTGACAGTTAGAGAACATTAAATTGGTTCGCCACAAATAGGTACGAAAATACAGAATTTTTCAAACATTTCAGAAAAGGAAGAAAAGATGAAAATTTGTCCTTTTCAGTACCATAACGGACATTTAGGTATCTAAGTACATATATTATAATATATTTTTAGGATGGGGAGAGGATAATAATAGCTGAACCGAAATTGTTTGCCTCCCCCCTCTGAAAAGAGAAATGAACTACATATTACTTACCTATCATAAAAATTGACGATTTTACATACATGCATCCTTCAAGAAAGAAGCCCCCATACATTTATCTGTTGTCGAAATATTAATTTAAAAAAAGGTCCCGTGAATGAAAAAAGAGGATAAGTAGATATTAATTCCTTCATTTAAATGATTATTTTTAAATACATTCTACGAGTTAATTTCATCGATAATGTTCAGGAAAATGATGTATTCCTAGCCCTACACTTCACAAAAAAAAACCCTCAAAATTTAATAGCATATGAGGAGGGATTGAAAATTTTGTTGAACAAGAGTAAAGGGAAGGCACGTATTTTTTAAGTGTAGATGCAATTTTCAGCCTACCCGACCATCTTCCCAAATACATATAACTTTGAGGGGAAAGTGAAAAACAATCACCGCTACTGCGTACCTAACCTATTTCGCTTCCGATATTTTCCCAAAGGAAAAAAGGCGATTAATTTCGCAGAACGCATTTATTCGTGAAATTAAATAACACAATTATAACTGTTACAACGCATAGCGGTGTTTGTTTGACGATGATTTAAATGGTCATTTACTACACCACACCCTAGACACCTGTATATGAAACGTCCTTAATACCTTGTAAATACGAGTAGGTTAGTTCAGTTTTTACTTCGATAAATTAATGCAGAATCGTGAAAAAAAAATGCACGTAGTTATTAGGTGTATTTAATTCATAATGTAGAAACATGCATTTGTTTATTTTCTAAATAATACTCGAACTTTGGTATTTAGCAACTAATATTGGGAAATAAATACTTACCAAACAGTAGAAAGATCCAAATGTACTGAATCATAACAGACAACGTCTGAAACACAAAAATAAACACATCATTAAAATAATGTTTCTTTACTAAAATCACATACCTACTTTCGAATACGTATACGCGTTTCGTTTTATATAATACCTATAAGTTGAACCGTAAGAAATTTTTATACATTATACGTTGTTGCTGGCTTTGTTTCAAATAAGTCCCAAAAAGTCGTAACGAGATTAATATTTAACATGTTGAAATACCAATTTTTGGCTATCCTAAATTTTTGGCACCTTTAATCATCGCCAATTTACGAATAAAAAAGATTCCAAAAACATAAATTTTTAGTCAACTATTTTACCTTTAAGTATTTTAATTTTACTGTGGAGTAAGAATCTTATCTCACAAACGATACCGAAATCATATAAATCTTAACGTTGGAATAAATGTCAACGATTATTTTGACTATAGGAAGGTCATAGATATTATGGTATAAGTACATATACTTCAAACTAGACCAACTGTTATTTTGAAGTCTGTTACACAAAATGTACATTTATCTAAAGTGCAAAGAACTCCAATGGTAAACATTTATGAAGGATGGCTGACAGTAAATATTGTGGGAACTAATCACCAACATTTTGTAAATTGGGGCAAAAAGTACGTTGTATAACGGGACTGCGTGATAATTCTAACTAATTGACTACCTACCTAACTAAATACATACAGACACATAATGTGAGCGAAGTTGCCAAGGGGTATAAGTTGCCCGGATCAGTTATATTGTACTTAATTTTGAAATTCGCAGGTACCTAGAACCTACCCACATAAGTGCATGAAAAAAAGATTAACAAACTTCGTATTTTGCAATTTTTCTTTTATTGCAAAATATTCCGTAGTTGTAAAGATGGACTAAAAAAACAAATATTTCATTGGAAAGCTTGTTTTTCTCGTTTTTGAAGCTGTAGGTAGGTATTTATTCTATTTGTTTGGTTGATCCCTCGCAACTATAGAGTACGCGCTTATTTAGGTGAAATCGAGTTCAAGAAATAAAATTGATGATAAAACCCACTTGAAAAATTCAACATACGAGTAGGTAGTAGGTATCAAAAAACAATGAGAGACCTATTTAAAAAATTTCATTCGGTATCATTATAGGCTGGGAGCTGTGGAATTTTTTTAAATGTCATTTTAAACAGCGAAAAATCTACGTTTTCGGAAGGGACAGACCCACAGGAGTACGAAGATACCGGACTGTCGTTTGGCTGATGGTCCGTTGACCGGTTATCCTAGGTTGACGGAAGGTGAAAAAGTGAAAAAAAGTCAATTTTGATAACCCTCCCCCCACCTTTGGTGATGAAGGAACCGTAAAAAATAAAATGAGAAATAAAATACTTACATATAATTTTGTACCTACATAGCATTTTTGATCAATGAATAGCCTAGGTAGATGATACAGCTTACCAAAACAGTCAATTCAGCATATAAAATGAGAATTTTCATTAGGCATATTTAAAGCAAAACAGGTAAGTAGATATCAAATTTTTCTAAAATTTAAAATTCTAAAATGCAGCAAAAGTTTTAGAAGGGGATAAAACTGTTACCAATCATCAATTCCGAAAATCAAAAATCGAGTAAAAATCAAATTTAAGTTTTTTATCCCAACTCAATCCTTCATTTTGAAATTCGTAAACAGAAACAAAATTTTGAATGTGGGTAATTAGATAGATAGTAGATATCTACATGTTATATTTGGATATTCTTTTGATATTTTTTTTCGTACTAAAAGGAATATCTCTTTATAACCTTGTAATACCTATTTACTTAATCACGCTTTTTCTAAAAAATAGGTAGGTTGGTAGGTATAGGTAGCCAGGTAGGTGCGTTTTTTCTGCTCCAGTCAATACGATTTAATCATTTTTTTAGATAAGTTAATATGTAAAACTGAATGTGAAATCATTTACATTAGGTACCAAACAACAAAAAAACTGCTGGATAGGAAAAAAAATGACGTTTTTACTTTCAATACTGAAATAGGAGTAACATCCTATACATAACATACACAATCCTCATCCTACCTACGCCTGTAGATATAATAGAGAGGACTAGCATTACACGATCGGTATATACTTCGTCTATGGGTATACCAAGTGGAATAGCGTGACAAGAAGATAAAAATGAAATAAAACAAACACTTTATATATTAAATTTTCTACATATACGCGGATAGAATTTTCCGCATACGACGAGACAGAAAAAATATGTTTTATTGAAAATGAAGATAGGTACGCAAATAGAGCAACAGATTTTATAAATCACAAGTTTAAACATATACTTCTGGTACGATGTTATTCGTATCGTTACATAGACGCCTATTTATTATATTTCGTTCATTTTATTAATAACATAATAGATAGGCATCAACGTATAGGTACCTATTCAATGGGAATGACCTAAAAATTAGGAATGAAACATTTGATTATACACGAATATGCTTTTTTAAAATCGACTCAAATTGGCTAATGTGTTACGAATCCTCAGCCGACACCTGACAGTTTCCCAAAAAACTACATTGCACATTCGATACGTTTAGTAACAGTTACGTACCTACTTGTACCTACCTATATAGGTAGGCAGTTGAATGCATATTACATACAAATTCACTAACGCAGACTACATCGAAATAATTAATTAAGGTTTATTTACATTTGAATCGCTCGTCATTTGAATTAATCAAATCTCAATAACCTGACAATTTTGTATGCAATAAGGATACAAGTATGTACCTACCGAAGCTGATACATATGTATCATGTATCAGTGTGATGGAACATTCATCATTTAACGACAACGCGCGAGACATATTACTGTCAATAAAACCCCTTCAGTTAGAAAAACATACGTAGGTATACGAGCAACTAATGGCGAAGAAAAAAGCGAGAAAATTCAATTTTTAATTTTTGTCGGCGAAGAAAGGTAGCTAAGCTATAGCTGTAGCTGCACATACGAGTGTAAGCTAAATGAAAATGAAAAATGGAAAACTTCCAACATCGGATTGAAGCTTTCTTTCAAACATTGTCAGATGGACAGTTTTATTCCTAGGGTCACACGCATGAATAAACTTCAACTTTTGTATTCGACATGGTTTAAAGTAGCTTTGTTCGACATCAAAGTTGACTAGTTTTCCGCATCAAACGTGTTATACTTACTCTCTTTCATAACCGGAGAATTTTTTTCCTCGCCTTCTCTAATTTCGCGTTCGAGATTCGGTACGAAAAATCATGCTGCGGGCCGTTTTATTATTATTATCATTGACAAAAATTGAACTTATCGTTGACGGTTCATGTGCTTTATTAAGAAAACTTGACAAGTTTACAAATTTGATGGGCAAGCGTGTGTGTCTTCGTATTTCTTATTTTTTTTATATCGTTTGATATTTCGCTATACTATAATCTTCAGCTTTCCGCTAAACGAAATAACTCAAAAAATATATACTTTGTGTAAATGTTATACCATCCGATGAAAACTTCCATTGCTGCCTTTTAATAAACAGCGTTTTCTTATTCTTTTTCCTTTCTTTCTTTCTTTTCTTTCTTTTACTTATTCATTTCTTCCCCTGCACTATGTGTGGGTCTTCAACCTGAAAGAAGAAAGCCCCCTTCTCATTTCTTGATGTGTTTTCGTGGCACCAAAACACAGAATAAAATAAATAATAAAAAACTTAGCCATTTTGAGTACATATAGTTATATCTATTTTCTCATCATTTCATCTCATATTTATTTTCAGATACATATAGATGGATTCTCGGTATTAAAAATGAATGAATATAACATGAAACACAAACGTCTATATTTTTAGTCTGTCAGAATTGCGATTATAAATACCTATACAAGGTCTATTGTTTTCTTTGCATTGTTTTTTTGAGTCATTTTATTTTTAGAAATTAAATTTGTTTGCTATAAATCCGAATTATTGCATATTCTGCGTTTTTTTTTCTTTTTTTTTTTATAATATACAATTTTATTTATTTTGAAGTCGAATTGAGTAGGTATTGGTATAGGTACGTTGAGTATGTATAAATTTTTCAGAACTGTCAAATTTTTCAAAATGGGTTTTCGAGCTGGGTTAAATTGGAAGATACTTAAGTATACGAATTTTGTATTCACTTATTTTTTTCCAAATCTAAATAAGTCAATTGGTTAAACAGATGAAAACGAAAGATCTGGCGAGGAAAGTTTTATTTATACCTACCTATAATATTAACAAATTTTCCACCAAATCGGAAATTCAGAATGTTTACTTTTTAATATCATTTTTCTTTCCTTTCACATCGAAAAAAACAAAACAAATCTGTCCTTGGGCCATTTGGAAAAATTTCAGATTACAGTATTTTGTTGACAATGCGAAATCGACACTATACACTATACAACGTAGGCGAAACAGTTTATGGAAACTGCGAACCACGAACGCAGGTCATTCGATAATTTCTTCTGTGTGTTTTGATAAGTGGACGAGTTAATGAGAGAAAATGGTTTGATAATATTTGTTTTGTATATATTACACGTATGAAGCATATACTACATAGCGAACCTACTTATACACATGGAAAATAGGGAATTTGCTTTTGTGGCTTATCCATGTCATAAAAACAAACGAAACTTAAACTATTTTCTTAGATCATAGTTTGTACGCAGTAAACATCAACTTTTTTGTTACTTATATCATTTGTGCGAGTTTGAAATACGATACGACAAAGTATACTGCTCTGTTCGTTAATTTTCGAGCCTTTCGCTATCGTAGAAACTCAAGTAAAATGTTTGCCGATGAAATTCACTAGTGTTTGTTTTGGCTGTTGTAAATGTAACGGTTATTTATAGCTCGTTATTTTGTTATAATACGATACCGAAATATTAAACAGGAATTTTGTACAGCCGTATTAACACTTCTTTGCTCCTAATTTCTTAGGATATACCTATACAATAGATCTATATCTACCTACTGACCTACTAAGCAATATAGCAACATTTATGAGCTGTTTCTGGGTATACCTAACTAAGCATCTGACGGCAAAGCTCATTATTTTCTATCGAGGTTTTCCAAAAAATTGAAAACAGCGAACTTCGTCAGGTCTAACAAGGGTCACAAACCACATAAAAGAAAACACATAAGACAAATTTTAACGTGAACGACATACTTTATTTACATTTAAAAATACGTATTCGATGTTTCGGTGACCAACGTACACCTTTATCAAGAGCTTAAAACGAACTAAGATACTGGGACTTTGTTGGAAATTGAAAAAATTCTCGAAAAAAAAACTGTCCAGTAGGTAGATAGTTACCTGGCTAACTGCAGCAAATTTTCATCATTTCAATGTTTTTTTTTTTTTTTTACGGTCAAGTTAAACAAACCGTGTACACCTACCAAATAATTCTTTCTTTTAACTCACTTTACATTAAAATAAGGTAGAGTGGGGTAATTGCAAAATTGTGACCTCATGCAAAAAATATCAATTTTCTGGTTGTGCCAACTAGGGGGTGTCGAAGCAACAACCTTTACCGACATATTCACCTGGTCACAACTCGCGGGGTTCAACATGTCGCTCCGTAGCAAACACTTTTATCAAAGCATGTTGAAACCACTCATAAATAAAGTGAGAGGTGTTTTTTTATAAAATGCATGTGAAATAGAAAAAACTGTCAATTTATCTGGAATTTTCACGATTTAGGGTCATGATGGATTAAAGTTTAAGGCAAGATACCGCAATTTGAAATTTTTTAAAAATTTAGGCCGTAAATTGCGTTTTTTAACTACCCCAGAAAAAGTCGACTCGAGGTAATTCCAAAAACGATTTTTTTTTCATTTTTGCATTTACCACAAATATTTTTTTGCCCTTAATAACTTGAAAATGGTTCAAAGTTACAAAAAAAAATAAACTTCCACGGTCACATGATGAGTTACACGTTAGAGAAAAGATTAACAGTTCTACTGAATTTTAAAATGATTGCTCCATTTTAATGTTTTACTAATATATTTGACGAAAAATGTATTTCTATGACAAGTTTTTTACATAAAAAACATCAGAAATGATCAATAGTTGATTTTTTGTTCATTTTAGCGAGTTTTAAAAAAAATAATTTTTCAACATTTTTTCACTCTCCTAAAAAATTTTTTGGCAAGTGGAAAAGTCATTGAATTTTTAACCGAATCAAGACCACGAATATATCAAAAGTTAGCAAATTACACGTAGAATACAGTGAGTGTGTTGAAAATGCACAAAAAAAATGAAAAAATAAAAAAAATATCGCTCACTTTTGCATTTATTCCAACATGGGGTAAATGCAAAAGTCGATTTTCAAATTTTCAAATTGCAATTTTCTCCAGGATTTGTGGACCAAATTGTATCAAAATTTCACCATTGATAGAGAACCCCCTGAAGTATAAGTGGTACACATTTCAGCTTCATTCGTGCAATAGTCTTCTCACAGCGCCCTCTCAAAGTGTCACTAATCAAATAATAGTGCTTTGCAATTACCCCACTCTACTTTAATAAATTATCAAAATTTTTTTCGAAATTTCAATTTTTGTGTTTTTTAAAAATTGAAACAATTTATTAAATCACGTAAGTCATTTTTCTATGAACTGATTTTCTCACGAATGCACACAAAAACAACTATTTAACTAGGTATCACAAAAAGTACAAAAGAAAGGTATACGATGCTTTTCAAAATTTATTATTTTTAGCCTTAGGTACTTATTTCTTTTCATTTATTTATTTATTCCGTAACGTATCAATTAGGTATCATAATTTTTCTTTGAATGGAAATAGATCTTGAAAGCGTGAAGGGAGGTGTTCAATTTTTTACACGGTAATGATTTCTCAAGAAAAAAAAATCAAAACATTATCGTAAACTAAAAAAAAAAGAGGTTTGACAAATTCACCCATTTAATAGATAAAGAAAATTTTGGAAAAGTTTTGCTTCGAGATGAAAAACCATGCGTCTTTGATGAAAAAAAAACATTAAACACACCTAATGAATTCACCAACAAAAATAATTAATACTTTTAAAATTGTAAAAGAGCAAGCCTTTCTTGGGATGTTTTAAATTTTTTTGTGACCTTTCAAAGGTTAAAGGAAATATTCTTACCCCACTGCCCACTTATTTACTGCTGGTGACAATTTTTTTAAAAAACAAAACACAGTTATGAACTGTTGAATTTAAGGGGAATAAACTTTTCACAGTAAACTGCATCAAAATCTATTCAATTTCGAAAAATGTTCTCATTTTCAAGTTGAAATTTCAAAATTTTGATTTTTTCTTACAGGTTTCAGAAAGTGATGACTTTGTAAATAGGTATTTGAACAAAACAAGCAACAAGTATGTATAACGTAGCCTTGATAACTTTGAGGTGCAAACGGAAAAAATAATATCATAAAAGTTGAAAAAAGTATTCAGTCAAGTTACTCAAAAATAGCAGGAAAGTATATTGAACTGAGGAGAGGGAGGAGGAGGGCAACGCATCTACCCAATTAAATTTCATGCTGGTAATACAGGCCCACTACGTGGATTAATCCTAATTCTACGAATGTCCACCATGCAGATCTGTGAGATTTATCTAATCTGAAGAGTAGGTACATTGAAAACTTTCAATAGGTACATATTACCTACGGGTTCAATATCATCGCTGTTGAACAAACTCGCAACGTGTATTCTACACACACAGACAGACACACACTCACGAATGAATATTTCACAGACATCAGACGACGACATGTAAACGTTCATTAATCATGTTCAAACGAATGGATCGAAATGCGAACTAAAACCGGGGTAATTTTCGTCTCGAATTTCGCGAACAAATCGAAGTACGTATACGCGAATTGCCAAGGCACAAGATGAAAGAACGAATTCGAAGACATACGTATTACGTACGTACTACATACAACACCGCAGAGAAGAGTATAGGCGATGATCGAACGAAATGGTCGTTTAACTGGCGCACGTACTTCTACAACTTGGAAAAAATATCTAGACTTTTATTCGTTGGTAAACATGGAAAAATGTTTTTAATTATTTATCGTTTACAGATAGGCAAAAATTTAATGGCTTGAAATTAATTCTTCGTATATAACTGGTAAACGCGTGTGCGAACGAACGTACAGAAAGCAGCCCCTGGAGTAAGGCTAAACGATGAAGAATGAGAAGAGGGTGCCATCGGTGAAATATATTTGCTACGTGTTCTTTCTTTCTGATATGGTTACTACGTAAACTGCACTCAGCGATGTAAACCGGCATCAGAACTTCATAAAAAGCTCGCTATAAATTTTATATTTGATTACGAAACAACGTAAACTTGATGCGTTTCCGCTCTTACCGCGCTTACCTACTCGTAAATACAATACAATATTATACCACCCTCTCTGTAACACAGTATACCTATACTGATGTAGTAGTCTATCCAGTTGTATCTCATTCAGGTATAACCAAAACGCAAATTAACTACATCGTCGATTCGACACAAAGTTGAAATGTGTGTCTCTGTCTCATTTATATTTCACAGCATCTTGTCACGCGCATCGAAAAGTCAAAATTACCTCGAATTGTAAATCCGCCAATGCCATAAGCTGTTTTTCATCCTTTACAAATGATATTTATTTATTGAACACAAATTACCCGTCAAAATATGCTTTTAAAATTTACACCAAAATATAGACCCTGAAAAGACCCATACGTACGGGTATAGCTAACCAAAAGATAACGTGCTCGACAAAAAACCTAATTTACATAAAACCATAAATCGCTCTCAAATGAGCTCCTTTTTTTGTCAATAATACATACATTTGCACGCCTATATAATATTTGAATGTTATTTTCCATATGATCAAATTTTCAACTAATAATTAGGCATGTCGAATTTACTCAAATAATTAATCGTTCCCAAAGTTATTGGACTATTGGTAGGTAGGTATAGAAAATGAGATGGTGTAGGAGGATTCTATGGCACAAAATTTATTCAAGAACTTTTATCCTTTCGTGTTTGTAAAAATGAATGATACGTTATTCAAGTTCCATCAATAAAATCAAAAATGGTCTAAAGAAAAACAACAGGCAAGAGAATTTACAACTACAGGCGAGAAATTTACCAGTGTTCCAAACTCCTTAGTCTCTCAAAGAAGAAAAGTACCAACCAGGTCAAAGTGAAAGAAAATTCAACACTAAGTAAATGAAATTCCCTCTGGTGAAAAAAATTATTCAGGGAGTTGAAAAGTTCGAGTGATTGTTTAAATTACTTCACCTGTTCCGCTGCCGCTCACCATCCTACACCAAGATTTTCAAATAACATTGAATTTTTTTGCTTCGAAAGTAAAATAAATACAAGTCAAAAGCAATTCTCTTTCGTAAAAAAATTACGCTCAACACTTTTTTTTTGTTTTCTTATCAAAAGGAATTTTCAATTTTTTTCGTATCATTAGCAGGAAGAAAGTTTTGAAAAATTATCCATGGATAAAAGCGAACAGTTGTGTATGAAAAGGAACAGGCAATTTGAAAGACGAAAATGGAAGAGAAGCATACCCTATCGAGCCCCCATGTGCAAGTGAAAAATAATCAGAACAGGGGAAAGAGGAAAGAGAGACCAAGCAACAGGCTCTCCATGTAATAAAATTCTTGAATTTCACAACCACTAAGCCCGGAAGAAACATCGGAATTTTCCCAGTTGAGCTAGAAACCTGCAATTTGGTTTTTAAACTGGTATCTTATTTTAAACTTCTTAAATTGATTGTTGCGGTACCTAACTAATTAGCTAGGTATCAAACTATTCTGGTTTTCATGAATTCAGTGAGAAGGGTCTTAATGAATCCACACGTAGGCACCCTCAGGAGCATGACTTGAAAATTTTAAAAATGGAAGTACGGATATGGAATCACCATGTTATTCCTTCCACATTCGAGTTATGTTAGATGGGAAGAGGGATTGTGGTTCAGGCTTCAATTTTCTCTGATGTTTATACAGTATGGCATATCGTACCACTAACGTAAGTAGGTAGGTACTAGAGAAGCGAATCATCGAATTCACTAATTCACACGATCAACTTATAGCAAAGACACACGAGATCTATACTCACATTAACATTGGTATGAGTATAGGTATCTGGTGAATTTTAAGGATGGGCGTTTCGTACGTTCTCTCGCGCCCATTATAATTCGCATCGCGTAGTTTCACGCAAAAACTTCATACTTTCTGAAATAAAATCGCGCGAAATTCGGCCCACTATAACGGTATTTACAAACGATGCAAAAGCTGAAATGACGAGAGAACAGTACTAAGTTATCGTAGGTAAATTAAAGTTATACAATTAAGATAAAGTTATCAAAACTAGAGGCACGTTTTAACCACGGTGCGGCACGCTTTCTTTGCCATAAACAATATAGCAACGAATCTACTCGTACTAATGACGTATATTCACAACCGCGTGTAAATAACACCCTTACCAACATTTCTTCGCGTCTTCCGTTTTTTTCGGTTCAACATGAAAGGACCAGTGAAACAGTATCGGAACTCCAGCTCTTATTTACCCACAGTATGCAGAAATATTTATGAAATTGCAGATGCAGACTGCGGATTGATATTACGATTCACTTACAGGAAGTGATCGATCGTACCTATTAGGCTTACTGCTTATACCTACTCGTACAAACTCTTTTACCCCCTTTCCTTTGTTTGTGTTTTTTTTTTCACACATGAAAGCTAAATATTTTGTCAAGTAGGTACTTTCCTTATATCGTTAAGCTCTTATGAGAAAAAAGTGTACCATAACCGTAACGTTTAGAACAACAGGTAGTCACACGCACGAATTGCTATTACTCGCAATTTCAGAATCGTTATATGGTACTCGAGAACTTTTTAACCTTTTTTCCCCTTTCTTTTCAACCATTTATTTTGAAAGAACAAGGAGCAGTGCAGTTAACTCATACCTAAAACAACAAGTTTATTTATTTGTTGATTTTTTTTTTCACCAACATGACCCAAGCTTACCTACTTACTTATAGAGTAGGCATGATGATGAGAGAGAACATTCAAAAGTTAAAAGAACAAAAATTGTACTGTTATAGGAATAATGGGAATTTTGAATCTAAAAAAGAAGCATTTCCAACTGAAAAATTATTTGAAAAAAAATGTTTCACACATTTTTCTCTCTTTTAAAGTACGTATCTATTTAGAAATCTGATTTGTCGAGAAAGACGAGGGGAGGAGGAAATTTCACTTCAACTTCAACCTGCGAGCGTTCTAAATATGCCGTTCATTGGCCTCTGTATGTAAAATATATTTTTCATTTCAACTGAAAAATATTCCAGAAAGACCTTAATTTATCTTTTAAAAAAAGATGGTCGAGTCTAGTACGCGATAAAAGCAACGCGAAGTTCATTGGAAAACACCCACATATGAGCATTTCACAGAACGATTCGACCGTAAACAGATTAGCACGAGGAAAATGAATACTCAAATAACATGGCGCACGAGATCGAGAACTACAAGTTGGTGAAAAAAATTCAAACTAGTCTCCACGGAGTTTTCAACAAAGTAGACGTCATTAATTTCGATTTAATTTGTACACCAGTAGTAGGTACCCTACTTCAAAAAAAAAAAAAACAAAAAAAACGCTACTCTTTCCATTGAATATTTTGTTTACGTGAGTTGTTTTTCGTTCATCTGAAAAATGATTGATTCCAGAAACAATATACCTACAGCATTAGGTAGGTACAGTGTCACCAACTAGTTTACTTTTTTGTACCTACCTATTTTATATCAAAGTTTTTCTTATCTCAACATATCATAAATAATATGTACTCACATATCCAAAGAAAATTGTGTTCACATCATTCTGATCAGATCCAATAAGCAAAACTTTTTAATCAGATTAGATAGGATCTTGACATTCTCTCAACCCAATCAGTTTTGACCAAATATGTATAGTCAAGTCAGAGTTTTGATCAAATTTGATCTATTTAGGCCTGATCAGATCCAAACCCCTCTTCTTAGAAGTTACCAACAGTTCTTCAATTGAAGTGGGTTACAGTTTCCTAACTTTACTATAGGTTAAGGTTTTTCTAATGACCCATCTCTGCATGTAATAATTTATATATAGTTTTCAAACTGTAACGAGTCAAAGTTTTCCAATTCAGGTACTTATAGTTACAGTTCTTCAACTAAAGAAGTTACAATATTCCTAAGTGCTACTGCTTGTGAAACTTTCGATCAATTTAGGAACAATTTTTCAAAATTTATTTTCACCAACTCAAATTAGCATTCATATTTTTCCGACTTTTTTTTTTTTTTTTTTTTTTTTTAAATAAAAAAATGTGTTTTGATTTTAACTAGCGGGAACAATTTTTGGATAATTGAACTCAGATCAATCGAAGTTGTGCACGAATAGAATTCGGCCAAAATTATCTAGAAGGTAAAAAGTGCTATTCAATTGTAAGTGTTCAATCAAATTTTCATTTTTAAAAAAATAGAATAAATAATAAATTTGATCAACAATTCAATCTTGGTGATTTTTTCGTGAAAGAGCAGAAAAAAGAGGAGGGTTGGAACATATGACCGAAAAAATACCATTAGTGTTTTACTCTAAAATTAAATGCATCAAAAACTACAAGATTTTAAGAAAAAATAAGCGACGTTAGATGTAGAGAAAGTAAAAATCAATGCAAATCATTTTATACGTAGGTAGGTTCCATGGTACTGTATGAAGGTATAGGAAATGAAAGTCAGAGGAAATGGTTTTTTTTTCGCACCCAGAGCAACATTTTGGGTTAGTTTGAACGAAATTTGCTCACGAGACCGATTTCATACTTACGGTTTAATTGAATAAGACCCTTTTAAAATTAAATATGTATTAATAACGTGCGGAATGAAATGATGAACAACCGGAAACGAGTTTTCCTCCCAGCTTTTTAGTACCTACGTACTATGTACCTGGTACCTCTACCTACCTATAAATGTATATTTCAACACGGCTGGTGGTTGTTGTTGTATGCAGGGGTAAACATACATATGCAGTATTACTGCTTGGCGATGAAAAATTTCTTCGATAGCAGTTAAGGAAAAATGGTAGCTATAGGTATGCAATACTGGTGTTATATCGACGCATTACGCAAACATGTGCGTAAACTGCGAGGGAAAAAAGTGAATCGAGTCAATTTTACAATAAGCCATTCGCTATGCTTGATAAAAATACACAATGTAATACCATATTTAAATAGCTATTTCAACATCGGCATCGAGCTTTTTCAATTCCTGCATAGTACCTTAAATAGCTTAGAAATAGGTAATCATTGGATGTAGCAGTTACCAGAGTTCACTTTGATTTCGTTTTCATATGTAAGTAGTAGGTACGGTAGGTACGTAAGGAAATACCCACGCTCAAAAGCATGGGTATTTCTTACATTTTGGCAAATATCCTGTTATTTACTTTATCAACGAATAAACGTACCACGAAGGCGGTCTTACAAATTATCTTACGATGAAGACGGAAAGTCGCATAAACCACGTAAAAGGCAGTTTAAGAGAAAAGCTCTCGGGAAGTAATTTACGTTGGCAAAGGTGAAATTATTACACCGAAGACCCTCAACTGAACATGAAAGAGATGGAGCAACGTTAAAACTTTATCAGAAAGAGTAAACGTTAAATTTTCAGCTATTATTCCCCGAAGAAAAACCTATGAGGAATATTTTTACCACAAAACGTTCGTTTTCATCTTCAAAGAAAAAATTTCCGAAAGGCAAAACTCTTCGTTTCATATCAAACACAATGAAGAAGCAAGCATAAAAATTCTCTCAAGTTGGTAGCATCGCAGTCAGGCTAAAAATGCATTCGAAAGGTCAGCTTACTGGTTATGATTTAAGATTCATTGTAAAAATGGATAGGTACATTTCGAACTTCAAGAACTTTAATGTCTGCTGAAATTTACAAATTTCATATTTTCCGATTTAAACAAAAATAGATAAAACACAATGTATCTATGTATTATACAAGTAAGTAGGTAGGTAAAAACTTTCATTTCGAACGTAATGTAAGATCGAAAAAGGATAGCCAGGTGCGTGGGTAATGGGTATGCTCTTGAAGTTTTTGAGGTAGGTACCTAATCTCAAAATCAGCTGATATACCTAAACCAACATTTGTATAACTTTCCTTTTATCAGACGAAACGTGAAAAGCTCGCCAAGCGATTACGTCATCTGATAAGACACCAAGTGCTTATTATACCGTGTCGCAGTTTCAGGGATGTTGACAAAGGTTATGGCTAAAGTGGTCTAAAAATAGGTGGGTATCGTTTCGGTTACATACATTTCAACAGGCTTCTCTATGGAATGATAATAAGTACCATATTTTTCAATTACGATACAATCAAGAATGCTTTGTTACAGGCAACGTTTTCAATTTAAATTTTCATTTCGATAAAAATAACCAGATAAATATTTCTCCATCACTTAAAATTCAGCATCCAGCATAGAACAAAAAAGCGTTAAAAAAATCCAATGTTATTCGCGAATGCTTTTTTTTTCAATTATACAATTTTTAATTACTTTTGTACGATAGAAAGTCAGATAGACCTATTTTGTTATTTGTCATTATACGTGATAAACATTTCCAACTCGTGCTCTATTGTGAAAAAAAGAGAATAATTTGCTTAATTAATTTTATCTCAACACAGAAACTTCGAAAAATTGTATGAAAAATTTTCCAAAAAATTAGTGGTTAGTCAATCACTTGAAATTAAATGTTGTAAATTTACAAAAAATGATATTTGCAGGTACTTTTTTACTCAAATTACATAGGCTGGTTTATACCTAAAGGATTTAAAAAACTTTTTTTTGAGTTTGTTCTTTGAAATAGATAACTTTCTTCTTTCAGAAACAAGTCTAAAGTGCAACTCTCACCGAAGTAATTTGTTCTGATACCTACACCCATGTATACTTATGGTTCATGATTCGATGGGTAGGTAGAATATTTGGAAATTCAGAAACTCAGTTGAAAGGATTTCTCAATTTTCAATCCTTACATGGAGCCCGTCTCATTTTACTTTGAAGTAAGAAAAGGGTTAATCGGTTTTCTTTTTCATGGATTGCCTGCATCCAAGCATCATAAATCATTGCAGCCAACCATAACTCTGAAATAGAGATGCTGATGCTCCCTAAAAATTAAATTCATGGTTCAAAACCAACTTTAAAAACCGAAGGAAACAACTCATTTTTCGGTTAAAAATTTTCCATAATTCTCTGTGTCTCTTTAGCGGTAACATTTGACATAAAGTTTTAAAAGGTCGAAAAGTATACGACCAAAATATGACATAAATATTTTTTTAAACATGTGAAAAAAGTTCTAGACAAATCTTGCAGTTTTATGATTCGAAAACAATTTGTCCTAACGACTTACGCCCTTGCGTTATACACTATTTCCTCAAAGCCCAATTAAGCATATTCATATTCTGACATTGGCTTATAGACTTCATGTTTTGGATTGCAATTTTGTTTTCGTGTTTTTTTTGGTGTGCGTTTAGTAGCGAATTCACTGCTAAACGTTGGGAGTTATCTTTTTATTTATTTTTCGCTACTCCGCATATTTTCCGTAAAACTTTGTACGTGACATTGATAAATATCTTTCGCATTAACAGATTGTACGAATACGTTTGGAAAAAACACTTTTACTCGCTGTAGCAACATTAGCGTGTAAACGAAATTTATACAATTTCCACGCTACATATTCACTTTATACTCGGACATGTTTGGTCCTTGTTTACCTTGCTTTTTCGCGGCTTTCGCGGTTAAATTAGGGGAATTTCTACGGCATGATATTACACCTGACAAAGTACAAGTACACCTTTAACGCGCTGGTGTGTTTTTTGTTGGTAGTGAATATGCAACAAAAAATTTCAACGACTATACTTTGGTGAGAAAAATGCCACAGCGGAAAATGAAAAGAGCAAAGATCATGCTTTAATAAATACCTACCAATTACATACCTACATAATTGAATAGGTACTAAGTTTTCTTATCGTTTTATTTATTGAAAATGGGAATCTGTACCTACCCAAGAATTTTCATTTTTTCAAAAATGAATAATTATAACTAGGTACGAGTACGTAAGTAAACGCACGCAATAAAAAAAAGGAAAAATTGATGATTACCAAGTTTTAAAAATACGTATAAATATAACTCTCACTAATTTCAACAATCAACCCGAATCCCAAATTTAATTGGACGTATAAGGATTACGTCTATAATTAAAATAATTATCGCACACAATTAAGCAAATAAAAAATCAACTTTGAGAAAAATACAATCGTAAATAACTAAGGTAATGTATAACGTTTAGAAAAAACTGCCTAGAAAATCACATGGGCCATTCAGTTTTCGACAGATGTATCGCATCGCCTCATCATCCAACAGATAGGTACGAAATGTTTTTCAATTACTCGCGTTGTTTTCATTAACACTACGTGCTTCTTATTTTAAAACAAATAAACAAAGTAAAATCGGAAGCGACCTTTAAGTAGCACGTTAATTAAGCAAAATGAAATTTGGATACCGAAATGACCCCTTTACCGGAATGATGTATGAGGCTTTTATGTAAACAACGTTGTGAGTTAACTGCAAAAGGCCTTCGTTGGTTTGGCTTTATAATCCGATTATCTTGCAATCTCCAGATTTTCCTTTTGTTTAAGTTGATTCTGTTTTCCTGCGTTTCGAATTTTAAACAAATCTCTACTTCGAGATAAATGTCTTCTGGTATAAACCATAGCATGTGCAATTTTTGCAAAAAAAAAAAAGAAAAAAACTTTTGGTTTGCTTTCTCGCACGAAATTCCTAACTTTCTCGAACAAAAGTAGGCTAAAAAAATTATCATTTTTTTGGAGAGTGGAGGGGGGGGGTTACCGAATATGTTTCTGTGCCAAATTATTGAGAATACATACATATAATCATTCATTGTTTTTCAAAGTGGGGGTGGAACGAGTATGGTGTAGAATTCAAGGAAGACATTTTTTGTTAGATTTTTCGAGAAACACTTTGTATAATTGTTCAAATTATTATGTAGTCATAAATATCGGTGGACGATTCAGGAATTATATTTTGAAATTCTCGAGAAATTACCAAGTACATAAAAAAGCTTCGAAATATCGTAAAAATTAACCATGATAAAAGTATACAAAAATTGAAAAAAAAAATAACTGGGAATTTCAAAAGCAATAAAACGTCGGTGAAGTACCCAGAAAAAATTGTTTTAAGCAAAGAAAATTATTACTATAGCGGAGGAGAAACCAGAAGAGTGAGTGAGAAAAAGAAAATTTCCAATCCGAAAATTCCAACATGAGAATCATTTTTCTATTAAACATAAAACGGAAAAGAGTGAATGACCCTCTGGCTGCGTTCAGTTCGCTTCAAGGTGATTACGAGTTCAAAATTTTCATTCCTGGCGCAGAACTCGCTCGTCTCTCGAGCCAAAATTTTTGATCACCACTGTTCAGATACACATAAACTAGGACTGAACAGTTATTCAACGATACTTTTCTGAAATTTTAAACGTACCTACGTACCTTGCCGTTGTACACGAAAAGTAAAAAAATTAGTGTTGGAGGAAGGGGAAAGAGCAACAAATTTTCAACTTGAAGATTTCTTTTTTAAACATAAGGGATTGAAAAACGAATGGTTCTCATCCTATCTTGTTTGTTCTGAAGTATTCAGAGATTAACTCTTCATTCCTGGCGTAGAACCCGTCTACCTCTCCAGTGACAATTTCTCTCCGTAGCACTTCAGTTACTGGTAGACTATGAATAAATTTTAATTTCTAATTCGTAGTTTCTTTGCGCTGTTTTTTCTCAAGCTATAAGTAGGTACATAGGTACGTACACCTACCTACCTACCAAATTACAAAAATACAAGTTGATGACGCTATCAAATGAATGTGCCTGCAGAAAAAATGGTGGCTCACGGAGCAATTTTGAGCCTTTAAAATCACGTTCGTGATCCTTTTAGTGGCTAGAAAAATTTAAAATTAATTTTACAATGTTTCTGTCAAGTACCATACCGTCATCTTCAAACCAAGTAGGTAAAACAAGTGAAATCGGTGACTGAGTGATCGATGGTCCTTGGTCCTGGAGGCTATTCTTTTTCATAGAGTGAGATGTGAGAATTTCTCAAAATTGAGAGAGATTTAAAGGTCACTCACCTGAGAAAAAAAGGGGACTTCAAAATTAATGTATCAGGGCTTTCCATTGCGTGGCTATGGTTCACCGGTTGCCAACAGGTTTCCCTACCAGGTACGATAATTCCAATATCCAATATACATACTAAAAAATTGAAACGTACATATATTTATTGCCTAAATGAATAGGGTATCCAACTTTTTCGTTGACATACGTTTCAGAATTACGTATAAAAACTGAACAACAACAGATGAGCCTAAAAGTAAAACCCACTTTACATTTTCTTAAAAACCACGTTTCTTTTGTACTTACTGATTCGGCTGCTTTACAGGAATGAATTTTAAAACAACATAGAATCTGTATCATTTTCCCAATTCTCTACTTATCCTCTACTTTTTCCACTTTTTTTTCCAAACAGGATAAAAATTCAGATATTCACAACAGCGATCAGCTATTCGGAAATTTTCATTTTTACCACAGTTCGACGTAGTAAGTTCGCACCGGTAAGTAAATATCTTATTTTCTTATTTGACACAACGAAAGTTTTTTAAGAATCCGAAACGACAAAACGATACAATCAGATTACGTAGCAAATGCCGCAAAGTGAGAAAGACAAAATATGCAACGAATAAATTTAGATAATGTCGACCTTATTTGTACATTTGAAATGCATTAGTTTGCTCATATTACTTTCGCTGTAATATGTATACGTATAGTAAGTAAAGTATATAGTATATGTAAGTATGTACCTATAGTGTAGGTACTTCGCTTACCATATATACTCGCGTGCATCTAGTTACCCGCCAACAAAAAACACATTACGTATGTTTACTTTTTCATTACATTTTGTTATATTTTTCCATGTTAGGTCAGCATTTTGTTTATAAGCTGTAATTTGCTTAGAATGTTCGAGTTGGAGATACTTAGTAAAATAAGTATTTAAGCTAAAAAAGAAATTAGTTTGGAAATAGTCAAGCAAATACAATTTTCCAAATGCATCAACTACCTAATCGTCCCCGCGAGCGAAAAAAAAAGAGAACAAGTACAAAGAAACGAACTACAAACCCGCAGAGCGTTAGTTATTACGAAAACTACATTTAAATAAAAATTATTTTACAGAAAAAATGGCGCCCTGATGCGAGAATTTTATGTACACGATTTGTCGTCGTTGTACAATTTTGTTGCGTATACAACTTACTACATTTAGTCGACGTATCTTTTTCCCTCTTCTTTTTTTTTCTGGTTGATATTTCGATGAAAAATATATACAGAGAAATAGAAAAATTATGAAATGAATCTTTTAGTGGACAATTTTTTGCTTGGCACTATACCAAATTCCGCGTCCATAACTCAATACAAAAGGGTGTGTTGGACGGTTACATATCGATATATACATGTTTATATGGTTGCCTATACATATAACACCCTAAATATTATCGTATCTTATGCACGCACATTGTATTAAATTTCTTAATCACGCCGAACGAAATTGATTCGAAAATAAACATAAGGTCGTGCGGCGTTATTTGATTTTTTTAAAAGCATATTCTGCATATACGACGAGCACGTTTACGAAGGTTATGTACTTACGAAATGTTTGTATTTTGCTATGCGCCGCGCTTCTACGAGGGTAGAGATACATTATTCTACGTTAATCCTTTGAATTTACAATTAAAGCCAAAATCCTAGTCGCGTTAAGCGAACGAAATATCATGTATCGTTTTCGAAAAGGGCCCATTTTCGACCCCTCGGCTATATCTACATCCTGCCATCTATGAACTCTCGTTGCTTCCACCACCGAAGACCGAAGTTCATGAGAGAAGGAATAATTTACCATTTACATAATTTATCTTTTTGTTGGGAGAGGTCGTTTTCGAGCAAAGAATATCAAGCGAGCTCTAACCATTTCTTCGTTTCGTCTACTACTCTTACCTACTTATTTTGACGAATTATCCATTCTTACAAAAATTAAATAGGTATCTTATTTTTATCGCACGAACGCCTTCTTTTCGTTTTTTCTCTTTCTTTTTTTTTCTATTTAGAGATTACCAAGATTATCAATAATACGGCTTTCGTTTCCATCGAGTCTTCGCATTTCCTACACAGTCTAACCCGCTTTTCAACTTGTACATTCATCGTTATCGATGAACCGCTGTTTTCCAAAAGTGTCACGTCGGTCGTGTCATAAAGTTCGAAAAGCGCCGCTGTACATAAAATACTTTTAACATCGTTACCTCTACGTCGCTCGCAATCGCAAATTTCATAGCCTATAAAGACATAAAGTAACGGAAATTATCTTTACGTTGGATAAGTCGTTTTGTCGATCTTCGACATTGATTTATATCTGCTGCATATCTTTCGTATGTACACCTATACGACAATGTCGTCGCCATATTATTCCCTGTTCTTCGATAAGCGATGGCATATTATACCATCTAGGCACTTTTTACTACCAACGTACCAACCAACACCAAACCGTTTATGGTCAAAAAAATGCATGCTCGTGAGTAGGCATTTTATCGAAAATAATTTTCGAAATTGAATTTCATTATTTTGGCACCAAAATGAAGATACTAGGCAGAATTCACGCTATCAAAATTAGTAGGTAGAAGATAGGAACCAAGACTAGCCAGCAAAGTTTTAATTTTAATTATTTAATTGTCTTCTTCTGCTTGTCTTCACGTCTCGAGCGTTAATTGCATTCATTATAATCAAAGACGGGTAAAAATCATTTCCTAGCACACTTCGTTAACTCACATGAAACGCTACTTTTACCCTTTGTATCCTTATTTTGCGAGCACTTTCAACTGAGAACACCTTCGCAGACACCGTGCCGTCTTTTTCACTCATCTAACAAGTCGCAAACACCTGCAACGTGAATGTATCTCTACCTACCTACCTACCTACCTACCTACCTATCTATCAACGCGATCACGGCTATCATCTATTCAATACGTACATATTTATGCTCTTTAATAAAGCCAGTTTTCGCTGAGCTTTTTGGAAATTTGCAGAAAAGGGAGTGAAAAAAATGGAAAAATTATATCAAAAGGTGAAGGTAAACATATAGCAAAAGTCGATTTCTATTCTAAAGAGGGTTGTCCAGAGTTGGTAACAAAAATTTTCAGCACTCAAAATTGAAAAAAATCAGCTAAGTAATTAGGTGTAAATAGAGATTAAAGATAAAAAAGTCAGGAAATTTTAATCATCAAATTCAGCAAAGACCTTCATTTTGAGTTGAAACTTACTCATAAATTTTTTTAGCTCCGAAGGAGCCTCTGGAGCAGAGATATGGGCCCTCAAAGAGGAGGTATTTTCGAAAAAATCATGGTTCTTTCGCTCTAGCCACAATCCAACCTGTTTTGGGGAAAATGGCACAATTCGAAATAATTTATGTTTTGAAAAGTTTTTCTTCGCAAATAATTCGTACTAAGTTATTAATTATTATGCCAAAATATTGAAAGATACAAGTATCATTCCTAAACTTGGGGAAATATTTTGGAACGCAGTGGTGCCAATTTTTTGATCATAATAATTGGCAATCGAAAACTATTGAAACTTTTTCGATTTTTTGAGACTGGCAATAATGACCACAGAATTGACATCGCTGGTTTCCTAATTTGTAGTAATAACATTAAATCCAATCTTTATTTATGTATAGGATGTACCAGGTAATATCCACCAAACAGCCAACCCTTTCGGGTAAAAATTTTGCTTTAGAATGTAACTACGCACGTAACAATTTGATATGGAAGTCGACGACCTAAGCGGATATCACGATTTTTTATTCGTATGATTAGGTATAATTTCAGCAAGACCGAGGGATGATGAAGGACTAAGAAAGTTCGAAATTCATATACCTACCTACAATAAAACGAATAGGTAGGTAAATGATTTGAATGTGCATGAATCTTATTGTACGCATGTTGAATCTCGTATATCTTATTATTCATATCCACCCCTTTAATAAAACCATACATAACGAAATTATGACCAAGAATATTAAGTTATTAAAACGATGGTATTCGAATAAGAAAAATTTGAATTGAAATTTCGTGTCATTCAAGTTTTAATTATTCGTAGTCTTTGACTAATCGAAATGGATTCTCGCAAAATTGATAAACGAGTTTGTCAGAAAGTGCTCCACCGTATCTGCTCGTACTAAGTATGTTAATTTTATTATTAACTTTCACGATTTTGCAAAACGGATTGACTTTTCGGATGTTTCCGCTGAATTAATAAGTAAGGTTAGAACCATATTTATTCGGCAGAAGTCATTTTATTAGGTTCTTGTTTAAAATGGAATTTTAATTCATTTAAGTATAGTACGCGCTAATAAGCAAAATGGAAAGATGTAGATGTACCTAACTAGTAAAATGAAAAATTTCACAGATCCAAGTACATGCATCGCGTCGTTCGTTTTATTGCACGCTTTAGTCGTAAATAGAATACCTCTTTTCTGATTGTCATTTCGTTTTTTAATTTCACTTCAGTCAAAATATCCTCGATATAACGGTACAATAAACCATTTTCTTAGCTGCTGCCCTGTTTTGGTTGTTCTTTTGGAAAAAAAGATGAAAAAAAAAAACAAAATCGTTCTCACTGGATTGGAATAAATCGTTTTACAAAAGGGTTAAGTGCTTTGATAGACTGTATTTAGAGAGACGCAATGGCGCAAGCTAAACAGCTGATGGGGCATCGCGACGTCGAAGACATCCACGCCCTTTCGAAGCATTCTGCAAGAGATAAATTGGATCCCGTTATAAAGAAAATATAACGAAAAAGCTTTACGTTATGCCGCGTTACTCGATAGACATAACGGATGCTGTTACTCTTCCGCCGCCCTTTAATCCGATGCCTTTAAAAATTACAAACAGCCAGTCGGTTTATTTTCACGTAAAATCAGCGGCCGCTTTCTTGACATTCAATGTAAATGGCTGTTGTTCAAGAGAAGTAGGTGAGCAAAATCATACGAGTTTAACAAGTTTGATGAAAAATAATAAGGAAATAGGTATATGTAGCTTGCGAAATGTAGAAATCATTGGTTGTGTCATAGTCGTGGTCTGTATTATTTTTCTCACCTGTTTCTAATTTATATATTTGCTTTTATTAGATGTGCTGGGCTTGAAGAGGGCATGATTTCTAAAAATAAAATCAACAAATTAAATTTGTGATTATAATGTCCACGTGAATCCAATTTTTGCATTTATGAGAAAATCTGTAGCCTATACCCTGTAGTTATTGTTAGAAATAAGAATAGTAATGAGTCTATCACCACTTTTTTTCGAGCCTTTAATTTTCACAATTGTGTAGCGAATCAAAGACTTTTTTGAAAAAAAGTCAACTCAACTGACGATCGTCTTCTCCTTAAGTAGGCCTACGCACAACCTTGAGTTATGTGAACGTCGAAGCATAACACCCGATTGGCACATTTCTGGTGATGTCTGACTAATCATTTCTGCAGTCAGAAATTGCCGTTTTGACAGTCAGATTCGCAGTCTGACTACAATCAACCAATCAGAAACAAGTATTTTTTTGAAATTCCAAGATGGCGGCGACTCGTCAGAAGACTGAGTGGAGATCTGAGCGTGGATCTGACTAGTCAGATCCACACTCAGAACCACAGTCAGATATTGCCGTTTTGGCAGTCAGAAAATACATTCTGACTGATATGTGGTCAGATCCCTATTCAGATGCACTGTCTAAAAAATGCCGTTTTGCCAACCGGGCATGAGACATCATATTAGAATATCAATCATTTTGCCTTGACTCTAAAGAATGAGATGTGATTAATCTGTGTAAAGCTCTCGGAGAAGATCGGATTGGATTCACACATTCCCCGGAGTCCAATTTGATCTTATCCGGCATGATCAAATCTAATTTTCCCCGTATTTGTGACTATTCTTATGAAACTTTCCTTGATTGTCAAGAAAAGAACGTGGATTTTTTTAAAACGGAGAATCATACCAATTTTTTTTTAATAAGCCAAAAATAAGGAACTTTCAGAATGGGAAGTAAAAAAATTAAAAATTATCAAGTATTCAAGATTTCTATGTCATATAATTATCTAAACTCTAGCGACGAAAACTTATGAAAAAAAATGAAATTCTTTATTAAAGCATCAAAAATTCCAGTGAAATGTAAAAATGACTTACATTATTTCAATTCATGAGCAACAGCATAATTTATACGTATTCTATTGTACTCTTGAAGCAAACATTCAAACTCACCTGAAACAAGCAAAAAACAAATTGTAAATTAGGTACCTGCTATATAGCTTTCAATTAATCTATTAACCATTCCATACTGAGCTAATCACTACATTAGAATCGCATCTACATAGGTAATATGTACATTATGTATCGAAATAGATGAACACAAGTTTGGAAAATATGCTAAGTGTCGGCAATGATGATGAAGGAGGGGGGAGGATGAGGGGATGCGAACTGCACAGTGCTAGATGAAGAGATTAAAAAAGAGTGAAAGGAAAAAATTTTTTATCGCAAAATGACAACTTCAAGATCACTCGTCCAAACATAAAAGACAACCTGAGCAAACAGTTCTGTTTCCATCATGGCGCAGAACCCGCTCACACCATTCTAGTCAAAATTTCTTATCACAATTCTCCAGCAGGCACTCGTAAATCGAGGAGACTAGACGTGTATTTGATGATACTTTCTTCAATTTTGTGAACACGTAGGTAGTCAAAAAATATTGTGGAAGGAGGGGGAAGAGCAGCAAAAATTTCGAATCACATAATTCCAAGTCGAAGATAACTTTTTCAAGCGAAAAGGAAATAATAAAGAACGACTTTCTTTTTTTCCTGTTCATGCTGAGGCCACTGGAGGTTTGATTTTTTATTCCTGGCGCAGAACCCGCTTACCTTTCCAGTCAAAATTCTTCACCTCAACCCATTAAGTTATTCTCCAAAAAAACTGAATTTTTATCTCAGTTGCTTCCCCAATTTTTAATTTCACACTATATGCTATTTATTGTTTTTAGTTCATTTGAAAGTAATTCATGTTTCTTATGAAGCTAACTTTACCGATCAAATTTTCAGTCTCTTAAGCAAACACTTACAAGTTTGATTGAATTAGTATTTTTTTCCCATTGAAAACATAAAACTAATATGAGCGTAGAAAATTTGAACCTCTTCAGCATTCACTTTATGAAAAAATTGACATCTTTCTTCGAGCATTAAAAAAAACATACGATGACAAAAATTAATAACGTAACATTGGACGCGTTAATGGAAATTCAAGAAACGTTATAACAACCCTTAATCACTTCTAAAGGAAATATAAAACGCGTCAGGAATTTTCAAAATAAAAGAATCCTACCCTTTGACGCTAATCACTTACACCATTTTATAGCACTCATATTTAGTCATTTTTTTGAAAATTTTTCTATACCTACTCCCAGTATTCTGAATTTCACACGAAAAAAACTGGACCGATATGAAAAAAATTAGAACCACAATTTCATTTAAAAGAACTGCCTACTACCTATTGGGTCTAATTACGACTCTTTACAGTCCAGTTGCTATAGGTACCGATAGAATTTAAAATATCAGCTGAAAACATTTCGTTCGGGGAATCGTGGCGGGTACGTGAAGAATAGACTTTTTTTTCTCATTCTCTAGAGGTCATTTAGGGATAAAAAGTAGATTTTTCGCACTTCTTTCGCGCAATCTTTTACAACTATTCGAAAGTATTCATACAAATATTTAGATATATTACTCGAACATGCATAAAAGATGTTTCTCAATTTTTCACCGCAAACGTACATCCGACTTCTGAACTTTTGCTCCCTGAGGGTTTCACATTGAATCTTAAACTTTCTTTACTTATTGAAGTGAATTTTCATTTCAGTCGATCCATCATTTGTTGATTTCATTAGGTATATAGTAGTATTAGATTCGAGAATTTCTTTAATCTTTTTTTATTTCAGTAGAGACATTCTTATGATGTTTTATTGATAAGGATATCTAACGTAAGTGTAAAGATCAAATCCATATATCTCAATCAATAAAAGAAAAAGTCTTGAATAAATAAAATTCTATTAAAAATACGGCAATACGATGGCCAATATCTCATGTTCGACAAAGAAAATGAAGGAAAGTTTTTGAAATGACATTTCAGACCTCAAGTGTTGTCGTCCAATATTTTTAGTAAAATTTTCAAACAGAGCTTGATGATTATTTGCTTAACGTAAAATAATTGCAGGTTTATGAAGGGAATAATCACGAACTGTCACTGATTGTGAGGAAAAATTTTTTAGAAAAAAAACCACGAATACAAAAGACTTTTGAAAAACTTAACAAATTGTGCAATAGGTAAATAGGTATCGTGCACATAATAAAATTGACAAATTGATTTTAAATGTGCAGAGCTCATTTAATTTAGGGTCAACCAAAAAATAATCAAGACCATGCAGGAAATTTAAGAATAAAGGTAACAGATACGAGTACATACATACTACAAAACAATATCGGGTATTTAAAAAGAGGAGGGAGAAGTAATTAAAATGCATTGCGATCAAATACCTATGTTTTTACACACGTAAGTAAGTATAATTAAAAGTGGGTATGAATAATTCATGACCTCTTTTAAGTGGTGGAAACTGCATTAAATTCTAATTACAAATAGTACAAGAAAAGCTTTTTATCTAAAATACATTGTAAGGGAAGAAAATACGTATCAACTTATACGAATACACTAAAAAATGTTAATAGTGTACGAGAACAATTAAGTAATTATGCTGCGTAATTCTCGACGGCACCGACATAAGAATAAGACTGAGGAATCACACTAATTAAAGGAATAATTAAATCTATCGTGGCGGTGAAATTTGATTATGTAATTTGCTTTCGAAAATTTCAAATCCAACTTATACTTTTTCGACCCCTTTTTCTCGGTTTGAATTTTTTTTATTTCTTTCAGATTAAAAAAGAAGCAAAAAAAGCCACCTTACGATTTCATGCATTCAGTTCTAGAAAAGAATCGCGTCTATCAGATTATAAACTGAAAAATTCGAGAAGAGTAATTAATTTCATTACATTAATGAAGTGGAAAACCAACGAAAAAGGATTTTTTTTCTAAATTCACAATAAAAGGAAAGTCGCAGCAACTTTCGCAGTCCGAAATGTAAGTTATAGTTAAAGTTACAATCCACAACAATAAACATTAATTGGTATCTAACAATTTTAGAATTGGGTATCGATCATTCATTGTGGTCAACGGTTGAAAAAGAATTGTTTTTAACAGACATAGTTGAGGCCACTTTAAAGAAACAGCTGCGTATGGTAGGTACTTTTTTTTTGATCTGGTTAACAGGCAGAAATAAAGTTCATTTCAAGAAATTTTACTCCTTCACAAATGGTAAAATCGAAATTGAAAAATTTAAGAATAAATGCTTAAGTAATCAAAAACTAAGGCCACACGAAAACGAAAATGTACTAGATGAATTCTACTTTTTAAGAGAGTGAATAGGTATAGAAATTTTTAAAAAAAGGAGTAGGTAAGGTAAAGTGAAGAAATACAAATGAAAATATGAGAAGGTAAGTATTCTCTAAGTATATTCTAAAGGAATTTCACTTTCATTTCATTAAAAATTTTTCTTTTCAAGATTCTTAATGGAGGACTTGTCACCTTTAGATTCTTCGATTTCGTTGCATAAGCAACGGCGAAAGCGAACACCACCCGAGATTTCTTTTTCGCCATAATAAAAAGCGTGGAAGTTTGAAATATTTGAAAAATGCGGCCGTTTCTTTGATGAAAGTAAATCAAAAAATTGAATTTTTTTCTTAAAATACGAAACGACCTTTCGTCTTAATTTGAGAATTGTAAGACAATGCTTTAAAATGAGATCAAAGCTATAGGCCAGATCCATATCATTTAAAATGTCATTTACAATTCTAACTCCCTATTCCTTTCCCTTCCCTTCTCTCCACAAAATAAAATAAACTACGGAAAATAAAACTTTTGTTTGAACTTAACATCACACATAAAACTGACGTCAAATGCAAAATGAACAATAAAAAAACCTTAACTCGGATTATTTCATTAAATTCAAAAATAATTACCTACAATGATGAAAAAAATGAAAATGTGCCTTGTACACGAGTATTTAATGAAAGAGACTAAGTAACATCGGTACATTAAAGTAATCGGTGAAAAAGTTTTTCAAGTTGCAAAAAAACGCTGCAATTTAGATGCTAAAAGATTTACGTGGTTACTCCTCTAATTAACTAGAAAGTGTGGCTTTGCTTTTCTATTCTTACGAACACAAAATCGAAGAAGAGGGACGGCCGTCGAATTTCTCGTAAATGAGAAATATACAACAGTTTGAAAAACTTTCACAAAAATCCTGCCAACTAAAAACTGTTACTGAGTGAGTAGAAGACAAGAGGAACAATAAACTTTCCAAGCCAGAAAATTACCGTTAACTTTGTTGTACAATTTAAAAACAGCGCCAGTTCTTCGATTATTTTCAAATTGGTGTTAAACATTTAGTCTGATCGAGACTTATCGAAAATGTGCAGAATCTCCTTTTACACTCGTCAGTTTACCATGCTGTGTTCCCCGGTAACTTGATGTAAAATTTCATCCTTTGCCAGTTCCTCAGTTAATTATTATGCATTACTTCGGCAACAGTATTTCTAAATCAAACATAATTCTACTACCAAGTACATACAGGGTGTCCCGACACAAAAAAGCCTACCCTCTGAAAAATGCTCACCTATAAAAATGATTGTGAAAATTGAAATTTTTTAATCCATCGGCAACCAAACAAACACGAATTTAAGGCGGGTAAGTTCTAATGAGGCACGAAAATTGATTAGAGATTTTCTCAGAAGTAGGATCATCATGTAGCGAGTTATAAACCTACTTTTATGAAACTGAGCAGTCATTTAAAAAAAAATGAAACTTCAGTTCCACAATTTGCAAGAATACCTGAAGACATTCAAATGAAGCAAATTTGAAAACGAAATCGTTAATTTTTTTTTGTCTGTCGTTAACACAGCTTACAGACATCAAGTGTTTTTTTTTTCTTTCAACAAGTAACGAGTAATTATACGATTTTTTTAGTTCCAATTTCATACATTACATGCAATACGGCAGTAAGGTTCACTATACAATGTGTCCCGGCACAGAATAACACCCTTTCACCAGTAACATCGGCAACCATCCATGAGTACAAATATGCATGTTTGCCTACCCTGGGATTTGAAGGAGCTGAATATTACTCACATGAAAATAAGAACCCACTAAGTGACCCATACTCTTTACCTACCTGTACCAGTATCCGAACCCATCCATTTTACATTATGCATCTCTGTGTGTTTTGATATTCCTATAAAGTGAGTCCAAAAATTCCTACCTCTTTCCAGAGTCATACAGTATACTTACACCAAAATTCCAAATTTACTGTTATCTCATTGTCAGGCAAATCCGCCTGAAGCTAGATATGCAATTCGCCTGAAGTCGAAAAGCTCAATTCTCATTTTTAATTTGTTGAACAAATTGGTTCACCTGAACAAAAAATTGTATCAATACGTACTACAATCTCTATGTAGTAAGTACATACTTTCTTTACACTTCAACGTCACTTCCGCAAAAGAACTAGGTACTTACTTAAGTTACCTATTTTAATCCAAAATCAAGAGAAATATTCATAACATATGGCAACAAAAACACGCGCGCAGAATAATGTGAAGAGAGGAATTTAACCCTTTTTAAAACTAAATCATTAAGTAATACTCGTAATTTAGCCGCGGGGGATGTAAATTTCTGACATTGAGATTTTCAATAGCTCTTCTTTGTAATTCCCTGTCACGAAAAGCTTCACAAGATGCAGGTGTATATTAAGCGACTATTTTCAGATCATTTCTATATGTATTTGCCTTTTGGCTTTATTACTCATAGTACTCCTCCTGCAACTTCGCAGATTCTCACCATTTTTCATAACATTGTTACCTACGTTACGATACAATATTTTGAAAAAATTGCGATTATAGGTATAAGGTACGAGTAATAATTATGGTAAGTAAGATGAGTTCTGTATATGCTGGCAGAAAATTTTCTGAACCGGACAAAGATTTTAAATCAAAAGAGCATGCAAAAACATCATTAGACAAAATTTCAAATGCTCAAGTGCATTTTACAATTTTTGCAGAATTTTAGAAAATTAAAGTTGGGTTATTAAAAATGTGAAAAAATAAAAATGTCACCCTATTCATCTACAAAGCTGAAATTTGGTGTGTGTCTTATTTTTGACGCTCTGAATCGATTGGTACTTAACGGTTTCGAACCGTTTTGAGTGGTTCTGGAACCTCCAGCAAATTTTTGAAAATTGAAATTTCCACATTCTACTTAATGAAGATGGAAGGCTGAAATTTATATACTCTAATTTCAACATACTTTGAGTCGATTAGAGATAGTTTCGAGCCGTTCTGAATCTAAAGTCTATGCATAGCCGTATTTTGGAAATTCAGATTTTCAAAAGAAGTCATTAAAACCTGTCTTAGGTAATCATCAAGTTTGTTGCTAAATCCGATTCAACAATTTTTCTGCCGGTTGGGAAAGATACCTCGTTTGTCACAAATGAAGAGAAATTGAGTAACATAGGCATTTCTAAAAATCTGAAATCAAACTTAAAGATGTTGAAAGAATATGTAGTCTAAGAAAGTTTTACGAGTAAAACATCATGCTCCCCGAGATTGATTTCTTCGCGTACTGAATTTTAAAAATTTTGTAAACCCATCAAGTATCCACTTGTACGTCTATCTACCAGCCTATACCTTCGCAGCAAAATAAAATGCACACTTATTCAATTTGTTGAGCTTGTAAAGGGGTAAAGGGAAGCAGAAATGATGTCTTCTTCATCGGTGCTTACGTTCCTGATATTCGCTTCTCAAAGCGAGACAGCAACGGCATTAAAAGCTTAACAGTGGTTGATGCGAGAAACACCAAAGCCTCTATACGCCTGCATGGATGCCTCATCGATTCTATGAAAAATGAATATATCCATGTCATAGTTCAATGAATCGCTTTTGAAGTGAAAACACTATTTAACTAATGAAAGGGAAATTGAAGCGGTATACGTCTAATTTGTACACATATAAATTCCACCGTTTCCATTATTAATTAATCAGCTATGAAAACCGAACACCAAGAGATTACATTTCTCAAATGCTGCACCACGACGCAAAACGCAACGTACCGTTCTACGAAACAATAAATTGCATTTAAGAGAGAGAATCCATCGCCTGCAAACGAATACACATAGACATACCTACCCAAATCATACGACGACGGTGCGATTAAGTGTATGTATGTACTTCCGCTCACTTTGTTCATTATCTACTCGAATTGAAAGACATACTCGTACGAGTATATTTCTATTATTTTTCTATGCTGAAAACCAGTTAACTCGAAAACATCAGAAGTTCAGCTGGTAGGTACCTATTTACCTAGTGCATTAGCCGTAACTTTACCTACCTATACTCGAAATTACGTAATAAAAATTAAATACCTACCTACCTTTATGTTTTATCTATGGTAAGTTTGGGTAGTTACGCAGTACGCACTTCATAAACTGATCAAATCAAAATCAATGGAATTTTTGAAATGTTGGTATTAAGAAGAGTTTATAGATACATAAAATCGAAGCAATAAAACCAGTAGCGAGAGCGCAAAAATAGAAAGAAAACGTTATATTTGTTTTATAGTTTTTTCTTTTTTCCCCTATTTTTTTTTCTCGTTTCGTTGCTATACGTATCTTTCGTAATGTGTATCAATGGATAAAGGTTGCTCGTCGATTTGCACATCTTCAGTGGTTCGAAATTATGAAAAATTATAAACTGCCTTTATCAAATAGGTACACATAGCCACCAGATACGTACAAATGAGTATTTGAATTTAATAGAATTATACGCTCGAGCGAGATTGATGTACCTAAGGTAATCCATCCATTGAACTATTTCAGATTAACGTGGCGAAAATTACGTCACAAATTAACAGCTCGTTCCCAATATTTTAACAATTACGATTGTATGTAGGTATTGCGATTTTATAATTCGCCACGTTGATGGCAAGTAGCTTTTCACTAATTGCATCCCCTCTTTCCTTTTTTCTTCTCGAAGAGTTAAATTTCCACCACATAGATCTCATTTATACGTTGCTTAAAATATCCCAATATGTCTCATGTGGTACCTAATACGAATGTTTGTTAGGTAGCTTAAAATTAACTGAATAATTGCACATTCTCGTGTGCAGTGAGTAGGTAGGTAGAGGTACATTTTGTATTGGGTAGGAACTAGGAAGGTATGGAGATAGAATTTCTACATGGTATGCAGCATGCAACTACGTAGTATATACGTACATGCATTAGTGCATGCATATCAGGTTTTAACCGACTTTGCAGCTCTATTCACTTTTTAATTAAGCTATCACAAGGTGTTATATTGAACATCGTTACAATGACAACTAAATCTAAGATTGTGGGTCTTGAGTTCGAAAACTTTTTGCTCTGTCTGGACGTACCCATCTTATTTCGTTCACGAATGTTGATTTTTTTCTCAATAAGTACCCGCGGTACGTGGGTTGTGATTTTTACCAAGAAACTCGAGAGGAAAAAATGACCAAAAACTGAGGGAAAAATTTGTCAACGCAACAAACACAGGCACAGAGAAAGAATGAAAAAAGTTAACGCAAAATTAATTCATTGCTCGTTTTCGTCAACAAAAAATTATTTCGTATTTTCCCCCATTTTTTCGCTTAAATATTGCAACTTGATATTAATGATGCTGAACAGTAGGTCAGGATCTGAATATTTATTCAAGTTTGAAAAAGAAAAAGGCACGTGCCTTGCATTTTCCAAGTAAGTATCCATATTTTCACTCTCGATTTCTACAAAGACGATTTAATTTTCAACGAAACTTAGTAAGTATTGCTATAATACTTGTAAGTACGTAGACTACGTACATTAATTTTGGAAAACATTCTACACACATAATGGCCAATAATGAAACTTTCTTTGGATACAAATACAAAAGAAAAGATAAAAATGTTGAAATTTCTCAGGTTACTGATAGCACTCACTCGTATTTAGTACTACAATGGACGTACCACATAGAAATACAGCCAGTTATAGCCTCAGCTCGTACCAACACAAATACCTATTTCTTTTCAAGTATCGATGAAATTACGATAGGTAAAATCTTCAAATTCAACCAATTTCAGAATTTTTTTTTTTTGAAATAGGTAAACCATAGGCTAATAAAGTTCAAAAAAACACACACTCAATTTCTAAGTACAATTTTACATGAAATCAGAAAAAAAAAAATTTTTTACTTTTGGACTAAAATCACAGGAAACAGAAGAGGCAAAAGTCACTGAGCTGGAGCTACATACTCGTACAACCAATAAATTGAAAAAACTTTGACTCGACAACCTCAAAAATATCACAAGAGATCAATGGTAGGTACTGTAACCTTTCTACAGAACATTCAAAAGCATTTCCAAAACGATGTAGGAATAGTAGCAAATTTTCCCTCCTTTCAAGTCCCCCTCCCCCATTTCCTACACTAATTTTTTGAAGAATTCAAATCTATGACATCAGAAAAATGATTGAAAAAAACGGTTTCAAACTAAAGAGCCATTTTCAAAGAAATTACTTTACTTAGGTACCTATTATGTTTTTATGCTCAAATTTTACTCGTAGGTATGTTATTTGTAACATATTTTGAAAACTATGCGTTCGGAGACAAAAAAACTTACATCTTTTATAAGCTGTTGGATTTAAAAAATTTTTTTTAATAAAGTTCTGTGCAGTTTTCATAGGAAAAAAAATGGAAGTAAAATGAGATTTCATGTTCCAATTAGTATTCAATCATTCACAAATTGGTCTTATAAAATCTGACTATACTAAAAAAAACTAACCATCTCCTTTTTTTGGTGCGATGGGGAGAGCGGGAGTAATTTTTATTTTTTTCTACTTAAAAAGTTGGAAACATTTACTTATTTCTGACTGAATTATTTGTACAAAAAACTGGCACTGTATAGATTGGTTTTTTACACAAGAAAATTATCTGTAAAAAATTTTCATTCTCACAATTTTGATTTTTTCCCCTCATTGTTTTGAAATATGTACATAATAGAAAACAATGAATATTTCAATTGAAAGAAGGTTTATTGAAGATAATTTATAAGTTGGTTTATTTAACTCCAAAAGGATTATTTTCGGTGACTTGAAACACCCTTTGAAAGATCCCCATTGACAATTTTACTAGCATAATGCTACATAGCATAAGTATGAAATAATGTCGCTAGAACTACTCTATAATGACTATGTACTAGTATGGGTACCAAATTATTAGCTCATTTTGCTGGCAGATTATCGAAAAAATTATTTGATTTCTTGGGAATTTCATGACTGTGAAAATCATTTTCCAAATTCAACTATACTAATCACCGAATTTGAAATTTTCGAAGTTATCAATGCTATAGCTTTGATTTGCTAGTAAATTAGCTCAAAATTATGCCGGAGGTGTTGGCAAAATGCTACATAACTTTGTAAATAGGGAACTACGTACTTAGGCTTACTTGAAATGATTTTGCAGAAGACAAAGGTACGAAAGCTTTTAAAAATTTTCAAATGCAAAATAGGAATGAGACATTTATATTATGATCTTGATGGGTAACAGCATCCATATACCCTCCTATTACTTACCAATACCATTTCCACAAGAGTTTGACTGAAGAGAATTTTTTTTGAAAAATGTGAAAAATATTTAAAAAAATACATTTTTTATTCTCATATTGCAAAAGTTAATCATACCAATTTTTATTTTTTGTCATTATTATTGGTTTTTTGTAGACCTATCACTTCTTTGATATTTTTTATTAAAAAGGAAAAGGTTGACTTGATGAAAAAATTGCTTCAAATTTTCTTTTCTTTCGGCAGAAAATTGAAGAGAGAAATGTACCTGCATGTAGTTCCAATTTCCATTAACAACGACGTCTCGCGTTAAAATTGTCCCCCGCTTTGAGCATAGACTGCGCCGAGCTAACTCACTAGAAACTCATTGTAAGTACAAACAACACCTACTACAAGTGTATTTTTTGAGAAGAAAATCGAAAACAATGCGCGCTAGTCGAGAGTTGGAAATTAAACACGTAAGCTGAGGAAAAAAAAAGCGCAAAAGAAATAAACATAATTTGGAAACCCATGACTTGACTCTAAACTTCAGACCCGAAATCGGCGACAACGGTACTAACATGCTCCGGACGCCAATACTACCATTTCTACCACAATTACTACGACCACTAACTACCACAAACACAAATTCTTGTTCGTCGCCGAACCAATACCATAAGTTTAGCAGCCTTTTTTCAAGAAAAAGCGTTTTTCAGTTACTGCGAACGAAAGCGATTGTAGAAAATTTCTACGCAGATGAAAATGGAAATTTTCTTTCAAATATCTCGTACAATTTGTATGTATATACTTGTTGAGAAATATTTTTTAATACTTGGTCGCTAAAAATAATAGGCACCTAGCATTTGAAATCCAGTCTGGATACGTGTATTCGACGCTATTATTACTCCTCTTTATCTCCGTATAGGCAATCACGAGAACGTAACTGAGAAGTAAAACAGCACTATCTCAACGGAACGTCAAGATCAGGCACGCGTTAAACTACACCATAAAATTTTACAAGAAATATGTATTCGTCACTAGCATTTTTATATTTAAAAAAGAATCATACCGCGCGATTTGAACGATGAATTTTTTTCCATTTCGTTATCTCTTCTCAGAAAATTCATCCTTATGTGTGAAAAAAATTCGCGATGAATCGACATAATATTTCTGCGAAAAAAAGACTTGATACTTTGTTGATCTCATATTTTATACCTTGAATCCCTTTATTTTGTAATAACTGTCTGGCTGATATCCAAAAAAAATAAGAACATTTTGTTCGTATGTATGCGGGGTGCGTATGTATAACGGCATTGGTATCAAAAATACCGTCCCGTCCGTTACATATATTTGCGAAAATGCTTCAATTTGTTAATTTAAATATGAATTCGTATTTCTTTCCACCAGCTCCTACATATAAGTACGTGCGGCCAACAATAATAATAAAAAAATGCTCGCTCCAAAACTTTTTTCCTAAAAATTTTCGAAGCTTTCGAACTTGTACAAAAATGTTCGACTTTGTTTTTGGCTGCTTTTGCTCGTAAAGAGAGTTACTTATGGAAATTTATGAAGCCAATTTTTAATAGGTAGGTTCTTTATTGCTACATTGCTACTTGAATTAATATACATGCTTTTTCTACTTCATCCTGTATACCTATTACCTACTTGCAGAATGTCCTCGTCGACTATCAAACTTTGAAACAATTTTTCCTGATACGAACCTTGAAAGAAATTCTGATTATGTTGGACAAACATAATACAGTGGAAATCGCTTATAATGAGATCGGTTAGTACGAGATTTCGGATACAACGAGCAAAATGCTCGGTCCCGAGCACAACGCCATTTAAACATGTACAATATGGTACCTGTTAGAACGAGCTCATTTATAACGAGGAATCCGGATAGTACGAGCTGAAATTCTTGAAATTTGGTTCGTTTTATTGTTTTTTCTTTCGCTTATAACGAGTGTTCATGCAGAAAACATTCTTTAGATCCCAAATTTCAGCTTCGTAGGTTAATTTGGTAAAATTTTGAAATTCATGACAGATTTTGTGGCATTTTTCGAAAAACAGAACTTTCTAAAAAGCTGCTGGAGGCTCTTAGAACTGCTCAAAAACGATTCGAAACTGTTTCCAATCGATTTGACAAGTCAAAAATAGTAGTAAAATTGGCAATTTTTTTTGCTACATGTGTTACGAGCATCATTTATAATGAGAAGATCTTTATATCCGGTTATTACAAGATACTCGTTATAAATGCAAAACCTTTTAGTACGAGAGACCGGATACAACGAGCAAAATGTCCGGTCCCTTGAATCTCGTTGTAAGCGATTTCCACTGTAGGTACCTACTTTAATAATAATAATAAAAAAAAAAGATTTTTCGGCTACCAGCACCACGAATCGACCACAGGACCAGTTGTTTTGAAATTTACAATTTTTTAACGTTACGAGGATAGTCAACCTATGTGGATTGTTCATCAATCTCAAAATGAGATAATTTGAGAGTGAAAACTAATTTCTATTATCTTTCAAATTTATATCTCTTAAATTTTCTACTCAAAATTTAAATTGTTAGGTATTTCAGAGAAAATTAGGTACATACCTAAAAACCAGGGTTGGGTATCTACGCGTAGAATAGCCTATTCTACATTTTGGTGTAGAATACGTAAAATTTGATGTAGAATGCGTAAAATGCGTAGAATGTGTAGAATGTGTAAAATACGATGTAGAATGCGTAGAATGCAGTAAAATCACCTATCTGAAAGCCAAAAAATTGGTTATTTAGCGAAAATGCGTCTTGAAAAATGAAAGTTCAACTTTTCTGTTCTGCAAATGAAATGTGAAATGTGAATTTGGAATTTCTTCTTCTTGATTATGTAACTTGATAATAAATTAAATGATGGAAAAAAATGAAAAAATAAAAGTTTTTCAAAAAAAAAATATCGTCTGTACATTCATTCTACGCATATTCTACGCATTCTACTCATTCTACGCATTTTACATGCTTTCCAGGCTATTCTACATGTGCTATTCTACGCGTAGAATGTCCATGTATTCTACATGGTGTATTCTACGGCACAACCCTGCTAAAAACTAATGCAACTGATGTGATGCATTGAAATACTGATTTTCGATTTACATAACACCTTCCTATTACTTTTTTTTAAAATCATCGTTTTTTAAAATTTGCATTTCTGAAATCAATAATTTTTCAAAAATTTAACTCATTGTAATTACCTACGTACTAACAACCTTCATTTTAACATTTGATTTTTGATTTTTTTCCCCTAAAAATGATCGATTTTCCTATTTTTTTCTGCAGTAGGTTGAGGTTGTTAAGGTACCTACTAGCATTTATTGAATTAGGTACGACGTATTAGTATGGCTTACAGAATGAGCCATAAGAGTCCCACCTCCTTCCATCTGGTAAGTTGGCAACTCAGGCTGAGCACAAGTACGTATGTTTGCATACGTTTTGGATTGAAGGCGCGGACTAGGATAGTTCATGAAAGGTTCCTCGGGAGTTTGATGGGAGGAGGTCTGAGTGGTAGCCCTCGGCACATGTACCACACCACCAAAATTTTAGCTGTCAATATCGAGTTTGGTCAAATTTTTAAAAAATGTTCTGAAATTTAAATTTTTACTGAGAGGCTTGACCCAAACTGGCAGCTACAATTTTGGTGGTATGGACTCGGGCCAAAGACTTTCATTGCAACCACTATTCATCAAAATTCCTGGGGGATATTTGATGAGCTCTCGTATGAATTATGATCACATGAGAAAATTTTGTTTTCCAATTTTGCTCGAAAATTTCAATCTTGCGTTACTTAAGAACTACATACAATACCTAGGTACCTAAAAAGTAAGAATAAAAACAGAGATGTAGATAGGTAGAGATACGTATATCCTTAAAAATGCATATCCTATCCGTATATATCGCGATTATGGTAGAAACACCTATCATCTACTTGATACACTTTTCGGTTGAGATGTGTAAAAAACACGATGAAGAATGAATACTTACTGCGCTTACACAGTATTATCGTTTAGTGCAATGGTGAAAGGATATATATATCGCGTAATGTCTGCGTAAATAAACAACTACTTCACAAGTACATACACATAGCGTACGTATTTTAAGAAAACATACCAAAATAAGTTACCTTAGAAAAATCTTTTCTTCTATGCAGAGTGACAGTTAAGTATCCGTTAAACGGGTTGGAAATTATCGCACTTTCTCACCCATGCTTACCAGGGTACTTGTACTTGAGCGTCATTAAGCGCTTTATTATAGTCGTAAATATATTTACGATAAACGAAGATAGCGACGCTAAATTACTGATCATGAATGTTTACAATATGGCAAAACAGCATGTACTTTATACATTTTTTTTCCTCGAGAAAAGTGAGTCTGTTTTGTATGCATAGAGTTATGCCTTTGATGTCTGGTGATGGGGTTGTTTCGGAACTAAATTATTCAAAATTACAAGGTTCATTTCAGCGTTGAAAGGTCTAAATGATGTTATAAAATAAATGCTTAATATTATAGGGTTAGAAATGTGTAAGAGCTAAAGTTTTCTAATGTCTATTTTGATCCAGATAAATAATACAAATTTCTGCCAGGCTGAAGATTTGAATATAATCATGGAATAGAGACGAGAAACCAGATAAACATGGTGTCTATTTTGAAATTTGAATAAGACAATTTTTGAGAATTTTTAGAAAAACGTCCTTTTTATTAATTTTATCAGAGTTACTTAAAACAAACGAAAAATTTCGTGACAAAATTAGAGCCATTTTAAAAGTAAAGGAGGTTGTGAGATTTCGAATCTGAAAATTTCATCAAATGTAGTAAAAAAAAAAATTACATTCCATTCAAAATTCAATTCCACGCAGAAGACAGAGGTATCAGTTACCACTAATTTTAACCCACTTCTAAGTATCCATTTACTCGTATATTAAGCTACCGTTTTTTCACGAATCCTGTGATTCAAATAAAAAAAAAAGGACTTTATTTATCGTTTTGAATATACCTACTGTAGTTTCTCCAACAATCTTTTCTATCCATTTAAAAAAATAAATGAGAAAATGAAACTCGACCATTTAGATATAACAAGACTTTTTTTTAAATCATGAAAACGGACAGCTTCGTTGATGTAGAATAGAGTGAGAGGGAATGTATAACTCACCTAAAGAAACATTTTGAGATGTAAAATTCTAGATAGGTTTCCAAAAACGAAGTTTTTAGGCGGAAAACTTATAAAACAAAGAATTTTCAAGTGACAAATTATTTTTTTTCCAAGTTACAAAATTCGAACTGTTTTTTTCCATGAACAAGTTGGTTGTTTTTTAGCCAGTAAAATGGAATGTGGTGTACGCGATGGGTATATGCTAGACTAAAGAAATTGCATGAAGTACCTACCTATGTTTGGAATTGGAATATTTTAATAAATATGAGTAGCAAAGTCTTCAAGCAGAAAAAGTTGAGTACAGCCGAAGCGTTAATTTTTCAAAGCTATGTAATCAAAATTGAAAAAATGATTCATTTTCCCTTCAAATCAGGTTTACCTAAACCTATAATAAGATCGAGTAATTTCATTTTAACGTTTCCTTTTTTTTTTTCTTGAACGTAAGTATACTTACTTACATAAAAATCTCAACAACTTATACATGTTGAGGCTATATATACTTATGTAGTGAAAAAATTATAATATAAAATGTAATAAATATTCCATAAACGCGAATTCAATTCGCTGAAAAGGGATAAAAATGAAACCTGAGATCAACGAAGAAATAAGATATGTATTCGATGTAGAAGGAAATATTATTTCAAAATTTCGCACAACTTGGCAAAAATTAGAATCGGTAAAAGAAGGTAGGTTTTTTTTTTTTCCTTATTATATAAGTATATGCAGTCGTTAAAAGTTTACAAGTTTATTTATTTTAAGCGAAAACACTCCGGACATGATTTGGAGGCGGTGACGGAAAAGACTCGAAACAATGGAAAATGCAAGAGGGAAAAAAAAGACGACATAAAATCTCAACGAAGTAAGCAACATATAAATTAAAAGTTGAAACCAGCAACACAAATGCATGGCAACTGTGCAACAAATTATTTGAAAAATGAATGTAAATCGATGATACCGAGTTGATTTTGACTTTATGCGTTTTGTGCAAAACAAACGACGAAGGCGTGTCTGGACGACAGGAAAGGAAAAAAAAGATACATTGCATCAATTTCTCTTTTGTAGAGGAGAAAAACTCACTACTTTCGTTGGGAAAGACCTCAAAAATAATATAGTTTGGTGTACGAGTTGTAATAAAACATTTCGGAACAGAGTAGAGAGGCAACAGCCAGAACAAATTCGGCAATACAGCACCGCTGTGATATACACAGTAACACAATAGAGAAATGGGTCTCGTCTCGCAGGATTTATTTATTATTTTATTTTTAGAATAACACCGCGCTGTATTCGATGTTGCCGCATATAACAAGTTAAAAAAAATTTTTCCGTCGTGTATACGTTCGTAATACGTATGTATGTCGCGCAGTGCGAAAAATATATAAGGTTGGTAAGCAAAGGCATACCAGACAATATGTGGTATCTCGTAATATGCGAACAGTCATGTAGATAGGGATCATTTTCATTCATTTTTGATACCCTGCGCAGACACAAATGAAAGAGAAAGTTTTGGTCAGGAAGGTAAAAGTGGCGGTGTCACAAAAAATGTAGCATAACACAATTATATTCTAATCCCTTACATTGCAAATACACGTATTGCATACACATAATATGGGTACTGGGTAGGCACTAGGCAGTAGGTCTAGGTGCTAGGTAGGCAAAGGCATAGGCAAAGGTGAGTATTCCCAACGCTACGAAGACGACACGACAACGACGACGACGACGTTCATGTATGTAATACACTCTCTTGCTCATAACGTACGATTAATTCTCGTAGAATTTTTCGTTCGACGCCGACACCACCGCCGCCGTCGCCACCAATATCTCAACTATTACACAAATACAAAACATCTAACTGAAGAATTCGAATCACGAATCTAATAAATTGCTGTTTGTTAAATTACTTTCTAACTTATATGGCGAATGTACGAAGGAAGATGTACTAAAACTTAAAAATGATACATAGTTGCGCCGCTTCATACCGAAGAAATATTGCGATAGCTGTAACGCAGAGAAATATATCCATATTTGTATTACACAAAACGTGAAGTAACGACAACATCATTACCTAACTTGCACCCTCAGGGATAAAAAATTACGTTACTTTGCTAACAATAAGCATTAGATACTTGTTATTTGTCTTCTCTCATTAATCTCGTAAATTAACGACATTATAGACGAATCTTTTGCTCTTTCATTTAACAAGATAATAATTGAAAAACACAGAAAATCGTTCCAGATCAAAACAAAGAATATACCTAATGTTGGAATCGTGTGGAAAATGGCCATTTCAAAATTCATAAGGTAACGTTGTAAAAATTTTAATTAAAAAAATTTACCAAGAAAAACTTTTTACAAAAGCCATAAGGTGGTATACAAGACAATTACGCATATTAGGATAGGTACACATACGGTTTTAACTTTGTGGGCTGTGAGGTTCTGTTTTATGTCATATTTTTCACGTGTTGCACCGGTGGTGTATCATGGTGAAAAATGAGAAATACGTATATGCATACTTGATTACTTGCTTAAATTTCATTTTGAGAGTAGGTAGATAATTTTTGTACTAATGTACTTAATACTTATACCTATTTACATAAACATCAACGTAGCTTGGAAATCTCGGAGAATACAGTTCTAATAAAAAAAATTTCAGAAACAAAGAATACCTTAGCAAAAATCCAGATGTTTCTGAATCTGATCTCGTTGATGGCAGTTCTGACAAATTGTTCAGACAATTTGTACCTACTTTAAGTGGAAGAAATGAAAAAAGTCTTGTAAAATACAAAACATAAGGTTCATTTCAGAACTTTTATTGATGGAGGATGAGATGGGAAATCCCATTAGCTGTCATGTCTTTCCTCAGTGCGAGAATTGGTAGTATACCCTCCATCTTCTAGCATGAGCTCACTCAAAAGATTTTGCCGGATTATTGATGAAAAATGTTCTTCGGCCCTTGATACGGACTGCACTGCACCTCCCTACCAGTGTCACTTTAAAGAAAACCAACTGGATGCAAACAAGAGTGGTTTAACGATTACTTCATGAAAACAAGTTAATTATTTCATAGAGATTTGAATTGAGTACAAACTTTTTTTGAACACTCATTAAAAGAATGAAACTCATGAGTTGAATATCTTTTTTTGTGACTTTTTGAAACTCTTTTTGACACGGCACGCACTGCAAAAAAAAAAACAATCAGAACTTTGAAATTTTTTGAACATTTCTAGTAAGAACTACTATACCTATACTATTTTGCTAAACAGAAAATTTTTGATATTCTGAATTTTGTTTTCTGATAGGATAAAATGCGAATCAAAGAAACACACTCTAGGTGTATGTAGGTACTTAAGTAGGTACGCTTCAAATGAGTCCGAAATGTACGTAGGTAGATAAACTCGTTAAAATAGTCGAGAATAGGCCACAACTCAATTTTCAGCTATGTATGTACCTCTACCTAAATAAAATTCCCGTATTTTCTGAAGAAATCGAAAATGGCCCTGGAGGCTCCAAAATACATAACGTCGTCTACCCTCTAAATTTTACACCAGAGAAAAAAAATATTTTCACTCATTTTAAATCATGCAATTTAGCTGAAAATTTTTTTATAAATCAATTTATGCATTATTAGACTGTGTACACGGTGTACTATTATTTTTTACACCTTTTCCTACTTTGGGGCCTTGAAAACCAAAAAAAAAAAACAACTTTTTTTTAACACATATAGGAGGCATTTTCTGACACATAGAAGAAATTATGAATCATTATTAGTGCACATAGGAAGTATGCATTAAAAAGGCAGAAGGTTTTTAAAACAGCGTTTGGGTGGTTATTTTTCAACTTAGTACATTGGAAGTTCTTTCAATCGATGTGGTTTGAAAAGACGAATCCAACAAGCTAAAAATCTATTTTTTGAAAGAAATGCCACATAGGAGGTAGGTACTATGTATTTAGAGGGTAGACGACGAAGTTCGAAATTGTGAAATTCGAATTCGGTAGGGAAATGGGGTATTTGTGCAAATTTCAAAAAATGTGTTAGAAAACAGGTATTTTCAACCATACAATATTGTTATAGCTGCATTAATATTGACAAACACTCTGAAGAAGCTAATTGCAATCTTGTGCGAAGTACGAGCATTACCGACAAACAATTATTATGATCCAGCTTAAACCTATTATAAATTATGTAGGTACTACTTTAGCTACCTACACAATACACATTTGATTTCCAACTACTCTCAAGGTTTATTCAACCACTCAATTTTCTGTTCTCGTGAATTCCAGTCGGACAAGACAATAAGTGCATTCTATTTTCAAAATTCTAATTTTAAAAAAAATTATCGACTAATTCCATACCTACCTATCTACATATATAACCATTAGAAGTGGTAGAAAAAGAATTTTTCTTATCGGCCAAGTACCTAGACGACTAGATGATTCAACTTCCTCTATTTTCAATGTTTCACACAGTTATAAAAGTTTTTTTCGTTTCTATTGAGGTTAATGCTTATTGGCCAGAGGCGTAAAACAAAAGTTTTTCTAAACTAGAAATTTGGTCAAAAAGCAAACTTGAAGTAAGTAATTAGTAAGTACCTATACCTGGCTGAAATTCATTAGAACAATTAAATTTTCGAATTGAACACCTCGAAATTGAATGAAAATTGAAGCCACTCGTCAAAAATATTCGTATAAGAGAAAAATTGAATAAACACTACCTATAGAGACATTAGATTGTTGAAAAGTGATATTTTTTTGGAATTTTGGTTTTGGCTAAAAACACTCAAATAGTGAACTTTCAATTGTTTTTTTTTTGTTGAAAAATACCCTATCTTTAAAATATTTATGAGTTTCACAAAAAAATCAAATTTTAAATTTACAAAAAGTTTCTAAAAACAAAACATCAGGTAATTAGGTACAACAGTTGAAATATTGGTACCTGTCTAACATATGTGAGATATAAAACATTTTTTTTTTTTTTTTTTTTACAAAATGTAGCATGCGATTACACCGAGTGCAGATCTCATTTTCTTCAACATTTTACTACGTACACATCTTTGATCTTTTTTAAAATTGTTATTTTGAAGTTTATTGAAGGTGGACAAATTCACGCACCTTTCTTCGTGGTCTACCATTTCAAGTTCGTATCAAAATATTCAATTCATCCGTGAATTGGAACTTTGGAAGGGTAGCTTTAAAACTTCAAGTATTTTAGATGACAAAAAAAGTACGAGACACCTACGTAACTATAAAAATTATAAGTCAAGCCACTTTAATTTTCATTGCGTTGGAAAATTCTTTTACAAAATGAAAGATAGGTATCTACCAGGTTTCAAATTTTAGACGAGCATTGGAAAATGAGCTGGGCATAAAATTCATAGCATTTGTCAAATGAATTTGGATTTTTTTCTGGTGAAATGTGGAATGAAGGATGTATCCTTTACCAGGCAATATATTTTTTTTAATTACCTCTACTTACCTATAAATTGAAATCAAATCAGAAAACAGAACCCTAACGAAAAAACTTCTTTACTTCTACACCATCGATAAAAACGAGACGATGAAAAGTAAAAAAAAAAAAGTATGTAACCAACATGTATTTTACCAAAAATTTAAAAATTAGAATTTTCGAGATCAGTAAGCAGACAAGTACGTATGATTTCCACTCCCTCTGAAATTCGACTTCACTTCACAAAGTTATTTTAAAGAAGATATGTGAGCACTTGATGCTGGGTAGTCGATTTTCGCATTGTTTGAAAAAATCGTACCTGCTTTTGCAAAAGCAAGAATTTGAGGTTTTTGATAAGCTTTATATTCTCACAATCTACCTACTTCAAATTGGAAGACTGGGGGTAAAAAGGTTCACTTATTACTCGTTCGTAAACTACGTATATTTATATATTATAAGAAGATACATTTAAACACATTAAAAATCGGATTTGCAAATGAAAATTTCATTTCAAAGCTTCGTTTTGAGAATCGTGTTTCAACCCATGCTATTAGGTACCTATATCAAATTTAGTGTCAACGAACTCCCTGTGGGAGAAAATAGAAAATAAAGTAAGCATATAAAACATCGAAAAATCAGGAATGCACTGAGGTATCTAACGACTAGTCTTCATTAACAAAGATTTTTAAAAAAAACTACTAAAATGTAGGTATAGTGGTAGGTAGGTAGGTACATATATTTTCAAACAAGCTCATTGAAAACGTTCCAGTGGTAAGAAAGTACACAACTAAACCTAACTATATCTATAGCCCTATAGGTACTTTTCTTGGAATCGCGGAGAAGGTGTGAAATTTTGTACTCGTTTCTTTTCTACACACTGAAAAAAATATGGCTGTCCAGAGTTGAACAAGATATCTACGCGTAATTGTGAGCTCACAGTCATCGATCAATCCACGAGGAGGTAAATCATAAATTTTTACAAATCAATAACATTACTTGACTTCTTTGATTTTTCAAAAAAGAAAGCTGTGCTGCGTACATTTTTAGCTGTCATCAAACATATACACATATGTACTGATAAAACATGGTGATATTTTAGTTGATTATTACAGCTCGAAATGAACATTCACACATTTCTTCATTCTTTAATCCGACAATACCAAGCTACAGCATGTTCCGGATTTGATTACTTACTGTTGGAATGATACCTTCGCAAAATATTCTACGCGACGAACAAAGAATTCCACAAAAATTCGATTTCAAATATTGTTAGTAAGTACAACGTAATTTCACTGCACAAAATTTTATACGCGGTAGAAGATGGTGTAATCCATTGACTCATATTACTCGCTATACTAGTAGAATACCATTTTACCACGATATTTTCAACTTTTTACCTCGGATTCACATCATTTAGCAATGACTATTGAATCGTTTACGTCTATATTGATAATGAATTTCAAACTTTCGCCATACTTCAAGTCTTTTTTCTTGTTTTTATAGAAGAACATGAGCACTTAGCGTTCATTTCGCTTCTTTATTTTCTGCAGCGATGTGTTTTATAAACTTCCTCTCCTCTAATTCCGACACCACCAGAATAATACGTAGAAAGAAAACAATGAAACGCCAAAGTGCATACTTTTCTATGCACAGAAATGACCTCGATTGTCTTAGATGCATTTTAGTTAGGTAACTAATATGATTACATTACATATACCTACTTACGTTACGTAGGTCTAGGTACGTATACATAGGCCTACATACCACGGAAATGTTTCAAATTGAAAGTCTTTCCTGATAAATTAGATAAGAACTGAAAACCAGTTTTTGCTTTTCTGTCACAAAAGATTGACTGAAGAAAGGAGGAAGGTTTCATTGACCTAATGAAAATGAAATCCACTTTTCGTTCAGTCATTCGTGATTCGGGTTATCTATCCCTTATTATTACCCATTTATTCCTAAAACAAATGTTTAAGAAGCTAAAAAGCAAATCAACTTGAATTTTCCATCCTTCAAATAAGTATTGAAAAATACAATACTTAAATCACTGCATGCTTTTAGTGTAAACTTGAATAAAAATTAAAACTTTGAAATTTAATAATCAGTAGCGCATCCATCTTTCATCACATTTGGAAATAAGAAATTCAAAAAATCAAAAATGATGACAATGCAATGTAGATACACCAACACCTTATTGTTAGATATACCTATGTACTTATCATATTGTTTTCTAAACTTAGTGTATAATTTAAAAATACGAGTAGGTAAATACGTACCTAAATACGATAGAACATACACGAGCCAATGATCTTTTTCCGGTTTCGAAAATAAGAAAAAAATTCTGGAGAAGACAATTTCAGTTCAATAAAAGTATATAGCTTTGGTGAAATCTCATCAGGATAAAAAGTTGGCTTGTTTTACATAACATTGATTGACATGAATTCAAAAAATGACATTTTCGAGAAGTAAATTTGTCGTTTCAAAGAAACCTACATTTTCCTCCAAGTTTTCACTGTCGTACTGCATCATTCGTAGCGAAAAAAAAATTCAAAAAAAAAATACCAGCTCATAAATTATTTATTTCTTTTAATGAAATGTTTACATGAGGGATAATGATCAACGTTCGATAATTTAGAAAGCACATACCTACCTACTCGTACATACAATTCCAACAAATTCTACTTCAACAGATAACCCTATCGTTTCAAAAGCTCATGCCCACATGACGAATATAGACACAGAACCGTTACATCTCTTACAATACAGGAATAGGAACCAACACACTGTACAGCGCTTTTAAAAGTTTCTTTCACCCTTTTATTCTTTCCATAATATCGAAACATACATACCTATAATGTGTCGTTACTCTCCGACTGTGTGGCAATTTCTTTCTTTTTTTTTCTAACTTGTTTTGCGAACCAATTTATACGATAGTTGGTTATTTCCTATCACGAAGGGTTATGACACGAATCCACATACCTATCTGGTAGGTAAGTATAAGACCACTTTTTCAACTTTTCAAATAAATGAGAAATAGTATAGGTTTTGATAACAGGTGTGAACTATAAAACAAATATATAGTGTACCTCAACTCTTCATGATTTGAAAGAGAATCGTGGTTTTGTATGATTTTTCCATTATGCTCCAAAATGCTTTGTAAACACTTGGTTTTTGATATTTTTGAATGAAAACTGGTGCAATTCCGGTACAAGTTGAGCTAACCCAGCAAGCATGCTCCTGATACCACATGTGATAAAATTGCATAAATTCAGTACATGGACCGAGATGAACATGCTGTAAGTTGATAAATAAGATTTTTGATTGGGATCGCGAGATGTACACATTAGGTAAACTTCTCACACAACCAACATAACTTCAAGTTTTTTGTCCCGAAAAACTCGTTGAATTTATTACTTGAAGCGTAATATCAGCTAATGGAAATATTTGCCATCTTGATCAAGTACATTTTGAAAATAAAACTTCTAACAGAGTCTCCATCTTTCAAACTTTTTGAAATTTTCCATTTTCCTCGCTAATAGGTAAGTAACTCGAAATATAAAATAAAATTTATGCATAAAAATGCGCGACGCGACTGTACGAATACACGTACACTACAATAACACCTAATATACTGTGAAATTAAGCTGGATAATTTTTACGAAATTTCAAATAGGAAAGACGAATGCTACATAAATGCTTCCAAAAATTTGACTTAGAATTCAAGACCGAAGAAAAAAAAAACATAATTTACAGCAAACAAATTGATTTTCGTTTACAAAGAGTACCTACTTATTTACCGTTAAAAAACAAACTTGGATGAAAAGTATAGTAAACTCAATCATTCATCGTTCGACTATTTTTTCCGCTACTGTCAAAATATAACAATATTTATACGCGCATTAGTATTCATGTAAAGTTTCGGGAATATTTACAAAGCACCTATTAAACCCGACAACTTGTTTGTTATCAAAAATTAAGCCACATTTTTATCTTTTCAACGCAATTACCATAAGAGACGACGTATTTTTTCGCGGATCAGTTAACTTGTTAATGCAAATGCAACATAAATTGCGCTTTAACATAACGCTGTAAGGGTCACAGGGGTATAGATGGAATTTAAAGCTATCATTTGGCAACATTTAGGTTTTTTTCCTCTTTTTTTTTCATTTTATTTTAGCCATCATCAACGATCCATTAAAGTGCTATAGGGAAAGATGCTGTACAAAGTTGGTTTATAACGTTTTTGTAGCGATTATATTTACCGAAATTTGAAAATTATTTCGCAGCATGTCTGATTCTAAAATGCTTCCTATTTTCTCGCGACGATAAATTATGATAATTATTACATTTGGAGGCAAAACTGCAGTAAATTTTCTCCTTTTTAATGAAAAAATTGCGCTATAGCTGACTGTATCAAATTTTTCATAACGATACAAAAAATTGAGCTGTTATTTGTTCAACGCAGACAAGTGACTCATGCAAGCAGGATCGAGTACATAATTTTCTTCCATGGCTTCTGCCGGACTTCAATAGCTCAGAATTAGTTTTTATACCCAGTCGATAAAATGACTTCCTCATGATTTAACCCATGGCCCATGGTTTTTCAGAGCGAGGTTCATCTTTGATTGTTTCGAGATTCTCTGGAAAGGGTCTCATGTTATTGTAAATGAAAATTTCGTGCTTTTGACAGAATTATCTTTGTCTCCATACTTTTGTGTCCTTTTTTGGAAGCGTATTTCTATAACACTTGCATTTAAGTAGACATAATAGATTCAAGGAGAAAAGTTGGGGCAATTTTTTTGATTTTTTTTTTGCAGGTTTCACTAGAAAATATGTAAGTAAGTAAGTACAAATAGTTACATGACATAAGTACCTACTTACCTCAATTGTACATAGATCGTATATTCAAGTATGGATTCAAAAAAAAAAAAAAAAAACAAAAAAACGATGATGGCCGAAGAGTGAACTTTTTATCGTGTTATTCTATCTCATTGACCAAGATCTTGTACTTTTTGCATTTTTCTAACAAAAATTAAATTAAATTAAGATTTCAATTATAAGCAAAAATTTCATCTCTTACTCGAGAACAATCAAATAAGTTGAAAAACAAAGCATTAAAAAAAACAAAAACTTAAATGAAATGAAACCTATTATTAGACTCCTACTTTGGAGCTAAAAGAGCACAATGCGCCTAAAGAAATAAATGTTTAATTCATTACTTTCGAGTTATAATCCAAACCACCAAAAGGTTAAAACTTAACACTAAACTATCAAAAAAAAAAAGGTATTTAGAGGTACATAAGTTGAATGAGTAACTTTTTTCTTTTTTCTCGGTAAAGTAATCCGCTTAAAAGACCATAACAATGTAAAGCAAAAGCTACTTTTCATCATTAATCGTAGCAGTGACAATACGAGAATGTTTCTTTTACTCTATACTACTGTTCTTACATCACCGTGTCGTTGAAATTGAATAAATCAACCCGCACAGAACATACACACTTTCATTGTATTTATCTACCCTCGTATGTATATTGTATACTCGTATGTACGAGTAAGTAGCGGGCTATACTTTGAAAATTATAAACGTTTTAGTTCGCAAATGTCTTCATCCCCCCCCCCCTCCTTCTAACAAAAAGCTAAAACAAAAAATAAATACAAAATAGGTATTTAAATTTTCAAAAAGTGCTGATCACGTATACCATACTCAAGTGAACTATAGGTACTATTACCAGCTCGATAAAATATTTCCTCTACGTGCAATGAACTATTTTTGCACCTTGATTTACGTGTTTACGTAACAACGCATATTAGGTAGGCACTTACGAGTATTTCCCTATATGAACGTGAAACATGTTGCATGCAATTTGAAACGACCTATAGGAGAACTAATTAGGATGAAATTTCAAAGAGATACCATGATCTCTGTTCTCATATAGAAGAAATTATCGCTCGTTTGTAACAGCAGTATTACGGATGTTACTCGAATCGAATCATACGAACATGGCGCGTGTTCAAATTAATTTTACCACGAATGATAATCGTTGAATATACCTTACAAGATAATCCACTTTTAAATAGCAAAGGCAGATGTTAAATGTAACAGTGAAACTCAAACAGAGGTGAGTAAAATTGAGCTTTTCTCAAAAATGCGAGAGGAACTAAAAATCACTTAATTATTAGGTAAGCTACTCACTTTTATAATCCGACGTACATAAGGCAGTTGTCTCAATTTTCTGATCTCTTTGCCTCGGTTCAATTGCGCTTTCGGAATTTTTTCATAGTACCATCACTTCTAAACACACATACAAAAGATACCAATATTACTAATCAAAGCAAAATAAATTCGAATTCGAAAATCGCGTTTAATTACAGCGATATTGATAGGTATACCTAGCTTTAATTAGGAACCAGTACATACGTATTCCAAGTCTAGAAAATAAGTAGATATTTGTATTTCACCAAACTTCACGATCTCTTCACCGAAATAAAAAGGGTAGGTATAAAAGAAATGGATAAGGTATCAATGTTTTTACCCAGTTATACACGGATTTGTACGATACCTACTCATTGCAAAATCAAAAACTTACTTGAGAAATCCTTGAGAAAACGAAATAGGTATGGTGAAATCTTTATATTTATATCATGAAGTTGAAGAAGAAAACGATGTAACTAGGTACCTACATTGCACCTACTGTTTTAGATACATACCTACTTTTTCATTAATGTCTCACTATCTTATTTTTATTGCTCTAAAAACTTTTCAAGGGAGGAAAAGAATTATCACGTTAAAACGAGAGGTGGCAGCCAGTCAAAACATACAAACAAGTTTTTTAGTTATTTAAATATTTCTTCCTTATAAATTTTATTACTAAATGTACAGAAAAAAAAACAAAACAAAAAGTAAAAGTGAATTATGGTAGGAATTTCAACGGCGCTGTGTTCTCACCCGCAGGGAAGTTCAATTTCGCTTTTTAGTGATTTTAGCAAACAATAAGAAGGTATATCTTATATTTTCACAGACGCATTATACTTAAACTAAGTTACTTAAGAAAATATCTCAAGTTTCAAACTATCAAAATTACTTTTGAATAGGTCGGCCTTTATCAAGTTATCAACTTGAATATAGGTACTCGTACCTATAGATACCTATATTTTTAATCATTTCATCTGTATTATTGTCAAAAATGTTCTTTAGAATCCAAAAATAAAGAAACGATAGCCTGGATCAAAGAATAATATGCATCGGATCGGATTACCAACGCTCTTTGGTTTTTTGAGGCCCATTTTCAATATAAATAAAAAAAAATTTCAAAAAATTCTATTGCGTAGCATTGCGAAAAATAAATGACGCCGGACAGGTTTTTAATGTTACGAATCTTGTTTTCAAGAGGGCGGTAATATTTAAAAAACACTCACGCAAAAAAGCGTGAGATAACCGGCTTTTCAGAATTAAAAAATGTATTAAAAACATATTAATTATATTTATATCAGTATAGGTAACAGTTTTATAAAATATAAAAAAAATATCTACATCGTAATCAACTTTGGGTCAGTTATTTATTCACTAGTTTCTCAAGTATTACAATAGCGTAATTAATTTTAAATTTGCATAATATTTCAATTCATTGAAATAAATTTAAAAAACAAATAAAATCTCAATAAAGCAAATTTGGAGATTTCATATTGTTCTTTTTTTCGAGGGTGTTCATAATTCAATTATGACTGGAAAATTTTAAAATTTCTTGGGTTAATTTTTGATTGCGATTTTAAACATTACCACGTCGTAATCAACTTCGGGTCAGTTATTTATTCACTAGTTTCTCAAGTATTACAATAGCGTAATTAATTTTAAATTTGCATAATATTTCAATTCATTGAAATAAATTTAAAAAACAAATAAAATCTCAATAAAGCAAATTTGGAGATTTCATATTGTTCTTTTCAAATAGAATTCATAACAATGTCTTTCAATATGCAAATTTTAGTATTAAATTGCTTTTAGAATTTAATAGATAGAAAATCTGGCGTCATATTCGTATTCAGCGTTACAAGAAACGTACTATTTCATGTGTCGCACGAACAAAACACTTTTTTTAATTTTTACCCCCTTTGGGAAGGTGCCGGGGGCCATGGATGGGGTCCAATCAAAAATCTGACGTCATATTCGTGTTCAGCGTCACCGAAAACATACAATTCGATATATCACATGCCCCAGATTTTCTTTTGAAAGTGTCACCCAAAATTGGGGGTGGGGGTGCTCCCCCTCCGTCAAAGAGTCCCATCTCGAAACCTAAATATTTCGAAACAAGAAATAAACTGAGAAATCGTTTGGGTATTAAGACAGACATTGGCGATTGCTAAGCAAAACATTTATGCTTTAAAAAAAATAGGTGTACCAAAAACAAAACTGATGAGGAAGTCTGCAAAAGTCTGCAAAAATGATACCAAAAATCAATTAGGCCTACCTAAGCTGAACTGTCAGAGGAACACGTGAACCGACTTTCCATCGAGTTCCTAACAAGAAATACACTGAGAAATCGTTTGGGTATATTAAGACAGACGTTACTGATTATTGCTAAGCAAAATATTTATTCTTAGAAAAAACTAGGTATACCAAAAACAAAACTGATGAGGAAGTCTGCAAAAGGACGCAAAAATGACAAAAAATATCACTTAATCTGAAATATCGAGGGAACGCCTGGACCGATTTTAATAAAACTCGAAATCTCAAAATTTCGGCAATACACCAGTCGGGAGGGATAAAGCACTTTGTTCAAAATTTCATAGGTTTCGAGTTTACTCTGCCACAAAATTGGTACATAAACACATATATATATATATATATATATAAATATTCTAGGGGGTAAACTCGTAACTTTTTTATAGATTAACCAGCAAACTCATAACGTTTTGACAAACTCGTAACCTTTTTAGGACGTGACTTTTCGATGAGGTGCCATATGAATCTACAAGGTGTGGGGAGTCTACTGGCAAAGTTTGAGCAGGGACGTGAGATTGCCGTTTATACACTTTCTCTTTTGACTCAATTTTCAAATGAGTGCATAGCCTAAGTATTATGTACAAGGACATGAGGAAAAGGTGTTTATTGCCAAGAATCATTTTTTACGTTTTTTACGTTCTTTTTGGTGATTTTGGTGGTTGAAGATGTCCTCTTTCACATGGCGTGGTCAAAAATCGTCTAAAATAAATTTTTGACTGCTCAATTTTAATTTAGAGTTGATTATACAGGTCCGAATTTTCGTGTTTTTCAGTCTGAACAGTGATTTTATGGGAAAAGTATGCATCCTAGGAAAAAAAAGCAATGAAGGAAATTGTAGAGAATAAAATTTTCTTTCTGCTCAGAGCTGGTTATTTTTCTGTGGGATGCTTTGTTAAAAAGCTATTTGCGAAAAACAGAGACGTATGGGACTTTTAAAAAAAAGCTTTTCTGAAAAATTGATGTTTCGGCAATGAGGTACCTCTCCACAGGTCACCCAAAAATCAAGTTAACGAATATAACGCGGCCTAACATCGAGTACTATCAGGCCTATGGGGTGACGCGTCGAGCGCATGCACAGCAACGAAGTTATAGGTGGGACGTGAGTTTGTATTTTATACAAAACGTTATGAGTTTACCTGTATGCGGCTATATATATAGGTATTGGTATCCAGACATGTCAACTATTGAATGGGTTAATTTTACTATACAAGTGGACTGACCAACTTCTCAACTATAGTTGACAAGTCATGGGTTAATTTTACTATACAAGTCAACTATGAGTTTTCAGAAACTTCCACCAGAGGGCGCATGGCTTAGAAATCAAGGCGCGAGGACGAACGCAGGGTCTATAGTCAATTTGTAGTGAGTAGAATGTGATGTGCTGGTGGAGATGTACGCAAATACTTCGATTCTGAGTGTACACGACAACAAATTTGACTTGAAATTTTTCAGTATTTTATTGGCCTATGGAAAATTTAAAAACATCAAAAAATTGTATGCTGTTTAAGCTTTCTTTTGGTGTCTTAACTTTCACAAAATTCAAATTACTTTGACTCCATTTTCAAAAATTTTCTTCAAAATTTAGTCTAAAAATCTGATTACTTTTTTCAAAACATAGATTTTTTTAATATTAGACTGAATCTACAAATAAAATTTTAATAAGTGATTTAGAACAGAAATTATATCAATTTTAAAATTTTGTTCACTTTTCTGCATATATGCCAAGCATAGTTGACATGTCTGGTCGCTAGCAAATATATATATATATATATAAACTTTAAGGAAACCTGAAAAAAAACTAATGGTCCCACAATGATCCCAACACCCCAAAACGCAAAGAAAATTTACTCCGGACCGAAACTGTCACAGTTGAGACAAATACAGTACCTGACTTTTCTTCGAAAAGCCGGTAAAAATTGTTTGATACCTATTTCCATAATGAATAATTTAAAGGAGCATTGCTTTCGCTGGGGGTTTACATTTTTTCTGGAAACGCTCCAATATGAACGAAACCGCAATTTTTGGAAAGAGCATATGGTTTGAAACCCCCATAACCAAAATCATTTAATTAGTAAAAATTATGAAAATTAGTTCCGAAATTAGTATTAACCCCCAACTTTTTTATCCACATTTGAGCCGATTCCCAGGCGGACACCTCAAGTGTGTTTATTTTACCTTCAAATTTTCACTAATAAAAGGAGAATGCTGATTTTAAAAAACGCATTTCAGGTGTTTGCCTGGATATAGGAATCGGCTCGAATGCGGGTAAACTCGTTAAACAAGCCAAGTATGGTATGATATCAACCTGATTTTTAGCTGTTCAAGAAAATTTAAAATTCCAAATAAATGAGAAATCTCTCCGGAGGCTCCTGAATAGACTGAAATGGTGAAATTTGGAAGAGGGGAGGGTAATATAAATTTTAAGATTAATTTTCATAATTTTTACTGATGAATACTTTTTTTTAAAGCATAGTCAATTTTTGGATTTCCAAAAATTTACCAAAAATTGAAAAATGCATTTGGGCAGCTGAAATTTTGGTTATGGGGGCTTCAGACCATGCTGTATTCGAAAATCACGGTTGCATTCCAATTTGAAGGTATATCTCGAAGGATTCCCTTGTCAACTCTTGAAAATTCGTATGCCACCTTACGCATTTCAAAAGTGAAGGGCCTGGAGAGTGGATTTTCCACATTTTGGTCAAATTTGGGAGATCTCGTGTAGTTGCACCTCCCAAAATTACAGAGATTCTATTTTAAATTTTGTTTTGGTAAAAAGAAAGTTAAAAACGCATGTACACATTCATTTGGAGGATTCAGATTCATTTTTGGTTCAACAATGCAGTGAATTCAACGATCTAAATAGTTTTCATTCGAATATTAATTGCAAGTGACATGCGGTTTAAATAATTACTTACAGTTTTAGATTTTTATATAATAAGTATGTACCTACTAGCCCATAAAAAATATTCACCAAGTTTCAACGGATCATTTCCCTGTTACTACAGCACAAGATACAAATAGATAGGTTTAGGTCGGTTTAGGTACATCGTACCTATGAAAAATAAAACAAGGGATTGGATTCTATCGACGTTTCACAATTAAACCCCTAAAGGTACATAACATATATAAATGGTGGCCCAATGATACGCTTATGGTTTTTGCTTTCAACCACAAGCAAACATTTCAAAGAATCCAGTGACAATTTGGAAAACCTATTTGTACATAAAATCTACTTCGTGTAGGCTCATCAGTTCACACATCATTCTGAGTGAAGATAAAGTAGGAAGTTTTGTGTTTCACCAAAGCGATGTTTACTAAAGTATTTCTTGATGTTTCATTAAAACCACCACGTTCGTTCTTTTATTCGCGCATTGTATAATAGGCAGAGGCACCCAGATCAATACTTACATATAAAATATCCACTAAACAGTAGCTTCCAAGTCGTATAACTGCTAAAATATACGATCGGGTTAGATTTTTCGAGACAGATAATTTATTTGCGGAGTATATTTTTCCAACACTTCTATAAGAAATGTTGGTAGGCTACCTATAACATACTCAATTGTGAAATAGTAAAGGCTAATTTAAAAAGCTATCTAATACCTATACACATACAGTTGTCAAAGCAGAGAGAGAAAATACGCCACAATGCGATTCCTGCATAAAAAAACAGCAAGTTTTCTAATCAAAAATGTGAGAAAACGTTCAAAGACACGTGCTAACTAATAAACGTAAGGCAATGCATATAATGCTCCACAGGTGGAATAAGTAAACAACGAAATATGTAGTCGAGTAACTACGGTTGTCTTTTTGTTTTCATGTACAAAACGTGTGGTTACCTTCACATAGTCACACTGCAATCGACACGAAATTCATTTGACTGAGGCAGTTTGAAAATTTCAATTTCGTTTTTAATAATTTCCAAATTGAATGAAAACTTTAAAGGAAAGTTTTATAATTCAAACAACTTCAAAAAAGCTCCACCACTCAAAATACAAAACATGGTTATCGAATTTCTTCCACCAAGTTCACTAAAACAAAACAATAAAGGTGATGCGAATGATGAAATTTCATTGTAACGTTTCAAGAGGACAATAATAAAACCTCGACAAAATTTTCAAAAAAGGAAAAAAATGAATCACAATCTTTGTTGACACAAACAAAAACTTTTTCAGAACAAGGTAATCGATAGACAGCGAAGGTAATGATGGCGTTTTCATGCTGTGAAAAACGCAGCTATCGTAACATAAATATTGGAAACTTGTTATAAAAAAAGGAAAATATTTTTAATGCAAAATTCTTATTTTAAATTATGTACTATCTAAGATATGATATGAATCAAAAATTTCTGCTGCAGGTTTTACGAATTATTTTTGATCATAATATGTTTATTCAAAACTTGCGATCCAAAAAGGCTTACATAGTCGTATGGCTACAAGATGTTTTTCGGGAAATATAGATTAAAAATTTGGACGAGTATGCTCAAAATTGGAATTTATATGAAATTTTTAAGCTATGTATTTTTTTCGTCGCCGTATCTTGAAAAATTCACATTTGAATACTAGAAAATCGAGAGCTTTATTCACATCTTGAAAAGTATTCATTGTACAGGTGTCGCTCATCTCATGTTACGTCATCTGAAGAGTTTAAAAAATTGTGAAAATCATCATTCTGGCATTTTTCTGATTAAGTAATTTATATTTTGGGCATGGATTACAACGACGGCGGCATACGCATATTTTCAAAGGATGCGAATTTGGCACAAAATTGACTGCATACATATAGGTCGGTCACTTTCGTTTCGCATGTAAGGGAAGTGGGTGGGGTACTGTCGCGACACCGACATTGAATAAATGTTATAAATTACCAATAGACATTTTATGAGTATTATGCAATTGTTACGCGTTAGAATGCAAGATACTAAGTAGGTTAGGTGCTAACGTCTTGTTCTATTATTATTTTTTAGGCAAAATAATTAAAATGTGCTCCAAAAATTACGAAAACAAAAAAAACGTACCTACCGTACCAATTCATCTACTCGTAATATGTACTATAAGTAAGACAAAATAGAATGGCAATATCACCTCCTCCGCCTGCGCCTCGCTCCAACAACTTGCGATGGAATACGAATATACATCTGACAAATAGTCAATGGAAAGCGAATCAATTCAATTCGCAACAAAAGGGTTAGTTTTATGAATAAAGTTTCATAAAAAATAAATTTTAAATTCAGCTTGCAGCCAAACAGATAGAGTTAGATATACTCATTTTTCAACTTTAACCTCTTCTCATACGAGTGTGTTTCGCCAAGACTTCTTTCTTTTTAAACAGAAGTTTATAAAACGTCAAAATTCCTTCGATATTCCATAAATCTCAACTTTGAACTCTATCAAAATAAAACTACTGTAAGTTGGTATCTTTTTCCCCGGCGAGGTTTGTTTTGTTTTTTTATTCGTTCATTTTCATTGATATAACCGAATTCGAGAGACATGTTTCCTGATATTCTAAATTCCAAGATGCTTAAAATTTTCCACTTTATACAACATTTTATGTTATTCGTCGATGCTGATGGGCATTTTCCCACGTATAACCGATCATTGATAAGCAAGTACAATTTTCATCGAGAAGCTCTGAAAATATTGCATTTCTGTCGTGTGATTGATAAGATACAGGTTCTTGATATTTTAAATTATAACAATTCAAATTATTCATCTATTAATAGTACAGGACTTCAAATTGCAACAGGAAGAGTCCATTGAATCAATTAATACCTATATAGGTAGGCTAAGCACTTGAGCACATGTACACCTACATCTTGATGAAAAGTTTTTCTTCTCGTAGTCGTAGGTGTACGTACTTATAGAATAAAACTTAATGAACTCATGGCAAAACTTTTTCAACTAGTGACAAAAGGTGGTAACAACAATGTTCACATTAAACTTTAATGCCGATGGGGTTGTGATTGTCATTAAAGAAAGTCAATTATCAGGAGGTGTCCAATCGATTGCCAGCCTCCTCGCATAATATTTTTATTGCACTTTAATGCTTACTTGGTTATTGTAGGTACCTATGTACCACCTCGAGCGGTTATACGACTCAATGATGATGATGTACTTTATGGTATGAAAAAAATCACTACCTAAGCCAATATTTAGTCCTTTTTTTTGAGAAAATTGACGAAGGACCAATCCATCGAGAAGCCAAAAAGGTCCAAGGTCAACGTTTATTTTACCCCTTTTCTCCTTATAAAAACTGGTTTCACTGATTAACAGTTTATTACCTTATGTAGTTTTTTTTTTTCAATAGAAATATAAATTTTTTAATACATTTTGCAAGTTCAACGATTTTACCATGAATAATAATTCATTGTATTTCTACACTTATCAATTCATTTCTTTGCTGGGCTTTCCCTGAAATCGGCGTCTAAGAGTGAATTTCTCGTAAAATCTTGTAGATTGTAGACTACCTAAAATTGGGTACTCAAGGATATTGATTTCATATTTCTGACGTTTAGGCATGATTTCCAATAAATTAACTAAATGGAAAAATTTTAAAAAAATCAACAACTCAGCTAGAAACTGAGTAATGTTAGAACTCTGAAGTTCTTTTTTTTTTTAAATTCCGGGTCTACATATACCGTAAGTTCACTTTTCAACATCATTTTTAAAAATTGGGTATCATCTCTCCAAAAAAATCAATTCGTAACCCCATCAATTAGCAAACTTGGTAAAAAAAAAAACTCAATTAATCAAATTTTGCAACTGTTTTTTCATTTTTTTTTATTTTTTAAACATTTCAAAATTTATTTAACGAACATACGCTCACGCTCTTCCAATTTTGAACATGAAAGCAATATCTTTTCATCTAGATAATATAATTTTTCTGATGGCCGTTATATCCCAATCTCAAGTTTGTTTACTCATACTCACACAGCACAGTGCACACCTAAAAAGTATAAGGGTAAGCTAATACCCATTCATCCACAACCCTTCAGTTTTTCTTACTGATCCACAATCAGGAGTATAACACTTCACGATTATTACACACTGTTCGTGTTTATCATCTCCATCGGTCTTTTTTCTTGGCGAAACGCCAATATCTTGAAAGTACAAATGATAACAAGGTCTACAATCACAGAAGTACTCCGAGAAACACATTTTAGGGGGTTAGCTATTTTTAAGGATTCACAAGCCCACAAATCACTGTGTAGACGGGTAGTTGTAGGTAGGTAGGTACAGGATGCCTATTTGATTCGGGATATGTACATTTGAGGCAGGTAATGATTTTATACAATAGGAAGACGTTATTTTTTAGCCCAACCAATCAGATAGATATTATTCGAATCTCGTTACCTACCTACCTAAAATGTATACAGGGTGCCCAGAAATATCGTGAACCCCTAACAAAGTTTTCTGCCAAATATTTCGGTTGGTCACAGTGAATGATAATAATGATAGCACATGATAGGTTGTTAGACTGAGATAATAACATTCCACCAACCATACCTATGCATCTATTTCACGTTTCAAATCAATATTTTTAATAAAAAACTTTCTTTGGGGTTCACGATATTTCTGGGCACCCTGTATATGTTTCCCAAATCAAATAGGCACCCTGTACAGGATGCGCAGCAATATCAAGTATTCAAAAAGAAAGTTTTTTGTTGAAAATATAGGTTGGAAACGTGAAATAGATGCTTCTGATTGGTGGAATGTTATCACCTCACTCCAACAACCAATCATGTGCTATCATTATTATAAATCACCGTGAACAATCGACATTTGGCAGATATTGAATATAATGAATAACGTACACAAACATATCCCTGCCCTCCTACGAGAGAAATACTCAATTAAATATGTAGGTACATGGAATGAAAATACCACAATCATAACTAAATCACACAAAGTAAGTAGCTGAAAATGAATTAAGAAGTGATTAACCAAGGTTAGAAATAATTTGGTACACCATTGGTCGTGCGATATTCATCGTACGTCGTAGCAAGACCACATAATAAGCCAAAATCTCGAACAACGGCAACGCGAGGGAAATCCTCAAACCACGTGTGGCGCTTTTGCATTGCAGCGATATCGAAAAAATAATCAGCTTGATAAACAAAGAATTGAAACACTAAACACTGAAAAATTTACCTTAGCGTGGAACTTGTTCAGATGATAATTCCAAACTGTTGAACGGTGTGACCGAATTTGCAACAATTTTGCCGAGGATTAGCCAAGGTAACGACCTATTAATAGATCACCACTGCTCGCGAACATGATTTTATTTTTTCATGCGATCAAAAAACTCGAACTTCACCGAAAAAAGTAAAAAAACGAGATTGAACAATCCATAGATAAGAATTTGTTACAATTGAAATCGAACAACATTCTTAGGCCTATATGAAAACAATTACGCGCAATTATTTATCACGAAACCAATAAAACACGCGATTCATCAACTCATTTGCTCACAAAATGATCAGCGACTTTCCCACATCTGATCAGTCACTATGAAAAGGATCATCAAATTCTAGAAACAGGATCAACTACACGAAACAAAAAAATGGGAACTATTCAAAATTAAAATTACATTAGGATCGATTTCAGATATTTTTCTCGAATAACAAAAGATCACAAAAAAATACGTATTCCGATAAGCGTGTTGAATATCACATAGCAATAGGGTACACTCGTGTTCGACGGGAAATAGATAACTGAATTCTAAAATGTGACGAACTGACGAACCTCGCGCAAATCTTTACAAAAATGCCGGCTCCCAACAATTTGGCGCGTGTCCAGTGTTACCAAATGTGATTCGAATTATGACGGTGAATTTCTTAATCTGACATAATTCATTTACTGTAGTTCTTTGGTTCATAATTATGTATGGACAATTTTCTTTTCAAGTTTTAAAATTTTAATTATTTTCAGCAGCGAGACAAAAGCTAGTAAATGAACCAATTTTGCTGATCATTTTAAATGTGACCAGAAATTTCAACGTTAAGCAGCATGTCGAAATTCATCAAACTTTTCATTGTTTCTTTATAGGTAGGTAGGTACGTATGTATATCATTAAAAAAATTGAATTTAAAACAGAGCATGATTTTATTTTAAAATGAGCAAAAACTTTTCATTACGAGGTACATAGGTAGAGGTACATACATATTCATTTAGGTACCACAGTTCCCCTATAGGTACTTGCTTCATATTCTTTGAAAAATTCAACTGAAACTGAAAATCAGCGGCGAGGAATTTGAAAATTTTCAATGACATGACAATATAGATATAAATAAAAAGATGAGTTATCTTTCATTTTTTTATTTGTTCTATAATAAATAAATATGAGACCGTAAATGCCTCAAGACTCACGAGGGCGCCGCTGAATACAACAATTACCTGGGTGAACAATAAGGTACAAAAAATATGATGCATTGAGTTCTGAAGCGACCTTCTCAAAAAATTTGGCACAGATCCATGCTTACTCTGTCACTATTCGGTAGCAAAAACTTGTTAAATATGTTTCTTGTTAACCACTTAGAAATATCTAAAAAAAATTGAGCTCACTTCGTAAGGAGTGAAACTCAAATGATGATTTGGATTTTGAAACATCGCAATTTCTTGCTCGACTAATACCTACGTAAGGAACTAGGTGTGCATGGTAAAGAAATCCAGGGAAAATTTTTCAATTACTTAGCAAATGTTTATAAATGAATCGTATCATTTTCGAGAAGACAAAAAAAGAAATTATTGTAACTTGCCATCATTTACGTATAACCACAAGAGAGTCGGTATAATCGTCAAGACGTCAAGTATGAATGAAAATCTCAGGACTCAGCGTTCCTCCAATTCGACAGAATCTCTGGTTCAAAATTCCAATGAAATTAGAAACCGATTTAGTTCATCGCAATGGGATCTTCGTTCCAATGGACGTAAAGCTCTTCGAGAAATTCGAGCAAAGTATAACCTCATGAGTGAGTGGTTCCAACACAACAAAGAATGGATAGATGATGCGCTCACAGTATTTTTCAGCGGATTGCTGATCGTAAATGTTTTTTCATTTTTGAAATATTTTTTGAATGCTGGTAAAACATATTTTATTGGTACGAAAAGTGGTTATGTAAAAGAACTGCAAATATACCTGAAAGATTGAACGCGCAAAAAATTCAAAAAATATCTGGCATTATATAGATTACTAAATTTCGTCTAAATAAATAGGTAATAAACGATATTTTTCACTGCACTTTTATTTTAAAATCGAAGAATAATAAAATAGTAATAACATTTGTACGTATAGATTTTGATTAAAAAAATAAAAAACTAGAAATGAATCGGATAACATTTCAAAATAACAAATTATGGTAACTCAAGTTGTGATTAAATTGATTCTTGTTCTAAATTGTAATTGTAAACACTTCCTCTTTGAATGAACATCACAGATGACTCTTTATCCAACGATGAAGAATCTGATTCATTTTTTTCAACGACTGAACCGTAACCTCCACCTCCAGGAGTATTCAATTGAAATACTTCCTATAAGTAATGATTGACGAAAAAAAAGTGAAATAACAAAACTGAAATACTGAAAAATAATTCAAAAAATTTTGTTTAAAAATAATTGAAAATTCACCTCAGCTTCGACAGAAGCAGCAATCTTGGATGGTAGTCTAATTATACGACCGTTTTTCTTAATCAACAGATTTTCGCCTCTAGCTCCTGGTTCTCCACCTGATAAAAAACATAACAACAAGTAAAATGTAATTATATTTTCAATTTTATTTTTTAAATTCTAAAATTAAATTACCTTCCAATCCATAAGGCGCAAACACTCGTCGTTCAGTTAGAATTGACAACACCATTGGAGCTCGAAAAAGTAATTCTCGAACAACACCATCGCCACCATTGAATTTCCCTTTCCCGCCAGAATCAGGACGTAAGCTGAATTTCTTCAAAAAAATTGGATAACGTCGTTCTAATATTTCCGCGTCAGTAATTCGAGTGTTTGTCATATGAACATGAACGCCACTTTTACCATGCCATGTAGGTCCCTAAATCAAATGATAATTATTAAAAATCGAACGAATATTTATAATTCGAGTTTACAACACTCACTGCTCCGGCTCCTCCTGCGACTGTTTCGTAATATCCCCAATCCTCTTGACCAAATGTTATATTATTCATACATCCTTGGCTAGCTGCTGTCGCTTTGAAGGCTTTAAAAATCACATCCACTATACGCTGCGAAGTTTGAACGTTACCACCAACCACAGCAGCATCATCAGATGGATCGAGTAAGCTTCCTTCTGGTATTATCACATTAATGGGATTCAAACAGCCCTAAATTAAAATTTTCAGATTAGAAACAACTGAAATCCTTCTAGTACGTATTAATGATGAATAAATTTTTCACCAAAATACTCCCAACGTACTTGATTCAAGGGAACGTCATGTCCAACCATACACCGTAAACAGTAAATAATGGCCGATAATGTGATTGCTCTGGGTGCATTACAGTTCCCCCAGACTTCGTATCCGGTGCCACTATCATTGAAAAAAAAATAATAATAATAATTTCATCACAAATAAATATATGAACTATCGAAAATGTTATAAAGAGTAAGTAAGTCTTATAAAAATGAAAGTAAATATTTTGTTGATATCAAATCTTCAGTCGTTTACCGAAAATGATAAAAATAACTCTAAAGTTTTACGATCTTTATGATTACTTAGAAACGCAATGAAGAGCTTCGGTCCTGATATCGTTATTTGGCTTAGAAACATTACACATTATTTTACAATCTCGATGAAGTACGAGATCAAAATAGGCAAGTTTTTCTTACGTGAAATCAAACACAGCACAACCACGTAACTGATCTATTGATAATTTCAGATTTATTTTTGATCCATCATCCAAATAATCACATGCAGTTATAGTGCTACCTCCGGTTTCTTTTACTAATTTCTCACCAACACATTGCAATAAATCTCTAACGGCCAATTCAGCATTCTTTTGAATATGATTCATATATGCTTGTACTATTTTTAATCCATAGTAATCTATCAGTTCGGTAACTAAATAAATTCCCTAAAAAATACAAAGTTTTAAAAATTAAGAGCCAAATGAAAAAATTTTAAAAATTCGCAGGAAGTACCTTTTGATTGGAAGCAATTTGAGCTTTTAGATCGGATATATTATCGTTTAAATTGCGAGTACCAGTGGACCCTGGAGCATCAGTGGGAGTTGTTAAGACCTCAATAAGTCGTTTTTCTTGAAAAATTCCTTCCTTCACAAGAAAGAAACTTTTGAATGTTGCACCTTCCTCTGATAAAGATTTAGAATGAGGAGGCATTGAACCTGGAGTAATTCCGCCGATATCAGCATGATGCCCACGGCTGGCTACAAAAAATATGGGCTTATCATTCCTGCAAGAGGGCGAAAATGCATTAAGTGAATCCTAACGAATTAATGACGAGTATAGAATAAAATTGTTTACTTATAAAAGACTGGAGTGATGACTGTTAAATCGGGTAAATGTGAACCACCCGCTTTTGGATGATTCGACAACAAAACATCACCTTCTTTTAATTGATTACCGACATTACGTAACTGCGCAAGTAATTATAATCAGTAAGATGAAGTTAAAACACTGAAGTTTACTCTACACATCATTTCGTGTGAATTAAAATGTTCGTACTTGGTATTGCACGGTTTCCTGCATAGCACCCAGATGCACAGGTATATGAGGAGCATTAGAAACTAATCCACCATCAGGACCGAATAATGCGCAAGAAAAATCTAATCTTTCCTTAATATTTGTCGAAATGGAAGTTTGTTGAAGAACTCTGAAAAAACATATCAGTATTTTATTATCAATCTAGCGCGTAAAATTAAACACACCATATTTAAAAATTTTAAACTGTTTTACCTCCCCATTTGTTCAGCTATGCTCATAAATCTATGAGAAAAAATACTAAGTTGGATAGCGTCTAATTCTTCACTCACGTTGAAACCCGAAGATTCATTGATTGTAATTTCTGTAAATCAATTAAGAACATGTTGACTTTTCGAAAAAAATTTCGAATACCTGCTTATATCAATTACCTATATCTTTCGATTTTGTTATTCTAGCGACGCAATTTGGTTCAATTAAAATAGTACTAAGTTGATCGATAATAATTGCCGGACCATCTACGACGTATTCCGAAGGTAACTCTTGTAAAATATATACTTGCGAAGGAAGATGACCAATATTTTCAAAATACACATCCACAACCTAACAAATTAATAATTAATTTACATAAACTTATACTCATTGAAACATTTGTCACGAAAGTTCTGAATATGTCACCTTTTTAGGAGAAAGTTTGGCTGTATATGTCTCGGTTTCATTTACGTCTGGAGGACTGATTGGTGACTTACCAATACCACGTATACGAATATCATCTACCATAATTTTTCGTTCAGGTAAAATGAAACCAAATTCTTTTTTGTACCTGTTGAATAAACAGAAGCACTTGAAAAATAAACAATAAAGAAAATTTGACAATTTTACGAGTTTTACCTTTCTAAAAATGTGATTTCGAAATTTCCGTAACCGGGCGAGTCTCCAGCTTTCTTAGATGGTTTACACATGAGAGCACAATCGGTACCATCGTATCTTAAATGTAAAAATGGTTCTATTTCAATCTTCGAATCTTCGAATCCTTGTTCTTTTAAAAGTTGAGAACATTTCGTTTCAAGTAGTCTCAATCTTTCATCCAAAAATTGAAAGTTTTCTAAGGATAAAAACCAATGATAATTTTAAACTCTATTCAAATTGAGGTCAAATATCAAAATAGTAAAGTAGATACCCTTGGAATAACTTTTGGCACAGGGTTCTTGACATTCTTGAACAACATCGGCGCATGCCATTCCATAAGCTGATAATATACCGGCATATTTATGAATGTATACGGTACGAATTCCCAATTGTCGACTAATGGCACAAGCATGCTGTCCACCAGCTCCTCCAAAACAAGATAATACATGATTTCTGGTATCGTAACCCTTAGCCTGAAACATTAAAAAATTCATGAATTCGGTACTTTCCATTTCGCCAATATTACACTGAGCTTCGCTTCATAATTTTTTTCAATTAATTATAGCAAGCTGCAAGCATAGGTTTTGTATCTTCTTACCTGAGTAAGAGCACGTATTGGACGACACATTGCTTCATTCGCAACTTTAATGAAACCTGTTGCAATTTCTTCCATTGATATTGGTTTCTTTCCAATACTATTTTGAAATTTATTTATCTAAAATAAAAACGAAATCACTTTCAATACATTTTCTCCCTTTTCACAAAAATTTTTTTTTTTATTTACTTCTGCAGAAAGATTCTCAAATGCACGAACGGAAGCCTCTTTATCTAAAGGTTGATCTTGAGTAATACCAAAAGTATGTGGAAAAAATTCTGGTAATATTCTTCCTAATATTAGATTGGCATCAGTCACAGTCAAATAACCATTTTTTCGATAACAAACTGGTCCAGGATGAGCTCCAGCACTTTCAGGTCCGACTACGAACATTCCGGAACGGAAAAATAATCGCGAGCCTCCGCCAGCAGCGACCGTGTTTACATCCAACTACATCATTAAATCAAAATTTAAACATTTTGATATTACTAGAAAAATGGTCGAAAAAAAATTACGAACCTGAGGAGCTTGAATAGTTATTCCAGCCGTAGTTGACTCGAATACATGAGGATAATCGCCATCAAATCGGCTTACATCTGTTGAAGTACCTCCCATATCGAAACCTATTACCGGTGTACCACTAAACGAAGTTTTAGCATAACCAACTACACCTCCAGCAGGGCCTGATAGAATTGCTCTAGATCCATTGAAACTGTTGATTAAAAATTATCATTGTTGAATTTTTCGCAAACAGAAATAAAAAAAGAAACGGTAAAAGTATTATTTTTTACCCATCTTTTGGAGTAAGACCACCATCGCTCTGCATGAACAAAACATTGGTATTTTTCAAATTATCTTTAAATCCAGAAACGAATCCCTGAAAACATTCTAACATAATTATCAATAAATGGATCAATCTTATTATAAAATTAACGTGTTTCAATATAGTTTCAATATGTACATCGAGATATCGTTTAATACAAGGAGTCAAGTAAGCATCTACGCAAACAGTAAACCCACGCGGTACAATTTTCACCATAGGCATAACTTGATGAGACAGAGATACATGTTCAAAGCCAATTGATTCAGCGAGTTTACCAATTCTTAATTCGTCATCTGTGTAACTAGAAATTCAAATAATACAATAGTGATCCTTTTTGAGAATAAAAACAAAGAAACTTACGTATAAGAATGCATCAGTACCACAGCAATACTTTTGACTCCTTTTTGCTTCAATTTCAATAATTCAGCAGTGACATTTAACTCGTCTAATTCTTTCAAAATATGCAATTCTTCATTTGTCGTGCCCTTTACTTTTCCTTTGAAAAACTTTTGATCCAAACGACATCTTTTCGATACCGGAATAACACGACAAGAAACTTCAACAACATCTTCGTACAATACATCGGGAGTTTTAATTTCCTAGGAAATATAATGAAATGGGATAACATTCTCAATTGAGATTATGATCAAAAGTTTGAATATTCGTTTTACTAGATCGAAAATTTTTGGCCGAGCTTGATTTCCAATGTTGAGCAAATCTTTGAATCCTTCATTAATTACAAGAGCCATCCTTTCGCCTTTTCTTTCTAGAAGAGCGTTGGTAGCCACAGTGGTACCCATACGAATCCATTCGATATTAGAACCATCGATCAACTGATTAGGTGATATCTTTGTACCAGTTTCCTAACATAAATAAAATATCAAGAAGTTAAAATTTTCCAAGTATGTAGTCAAGTTACAAACATTGTTTAGTTACTTCTTCGAGAATTCGTCTGATCCCTTCACGAGGAGCATCTTCATAGTTACTTGGATCCACTGACAGTAATTTTAATACTCGTTCTTTACCATTAGGGCATTTAACATACACATCAGTAAAAGTTCCTCCACGGTCAATGGCAAATTTGAATTTTCCACTCATTATGTTCAGAGAATATTCAGACACAAGGTGAAACTGTGAGTACTTGCTATTATGAAACACTATTCGATAGAAGTTATTTATATCAAAAAATGATTACATAGCTACATAAAGATAAGTTCACACAATAATGACATAGAAATAAAGAATTAATTGTCTCATGAATGTACTTAAGTATGCTCAGCTTTACTTTAGTGTTTGCAATAAAAAATTTCGAAAATAAAATGTGATAAGAAAAAAGAAGACGAAATAGTGATAACAATTTGTACTTTTGTAGGTTTCGTTGCGTTGCACGTGAGGTGAAGGGGAACATTGTGCACATATGATACCGTCTATTGAGCATTTTTGGAACTAAGACCACCTTGCAAAGAAAGAATGCAACCGAAGTAACATTGGCGGCTGAAAAATATATTGATATGTTTACAAAACATAACTTGTGTCCTCCAGTCATCGTGAGTCGCTACGAAAAACTGCAACATTTGAATTGATGTGTTCCTACATGTTTTCATGGTGAAAAATCTCAACATCGACGTGTAAAAATGCCGAACATCATCAACGAAGTGAAACTAGATTTTAAAGATGTGCTTTTAAGACCAAAACGAAGCACTTTAAAAAGTCGAGCTGATGTGAGTATTCCTAAAATCAATTGTTTTTACGAAATAACTAACTATTTAATGTTCTCGATTGCCATACACATACGTACTACAAATCAAGCAGTTTATATTCTGAAAGATTTCATTTAAGTTTGTTCTTGTGAAAACAATTACTTTTGCAGTTTTAATTTTGAGAATTTCTGTAGTTAGGTACTCAAGCAAATAATTCCTAAGAAAGTTTCCTTGAAAATCTAGTTCATCGAGGTGCAATATTGTAGAAAAAATTATGTTGCGTAAGCGTATAACTGCATAGGTTTGAATAGGGTACACACTATACATAGGTGTGCAAAATTATTGATGAGAATATTTTTATATTTTGTACTATTTTAGGTCGATCTTGGAAGAAATATCACTTTCCGAAATTCTAAAAAAACCTACAGAGGTATTCCAGTCATTGCTTCCAATATGGATACTGTAGGAACTTTCGAAATGGCTCAAGTTTTAGGAAAAGTAAGCTGTTTTATTAATACCTACCTAACATATGTAAGAACTTACTCAAGCACATAATTATTAGGTAAGTATAATCGTAATAATGGAAAAATTTTTATGATGAAATTTTTTCTGGCGAATTATTTCTGCGCATTTGTTTGTTTCCTTGCTCTTTTTTCTTTACATTTTTTTTTCTGAAGCTGCAAAATATTTACTAGGTACTTAGGTACCTATAATTGAATATAATAATATTTTTGATATAATTTACCCTTCAAAAAATAATGTCCCATCTTACTTAAAGAGTATCTACTTGCAACATTATCTGAAATTTTATTTAGCTCATTATAGGTATTAGGTACAATACTATATAATTCTTTTGTAAATGTTTCAACGAATTATGAGTTATCGGTAATTAAACATTCTGTACTGAAAGATAAAAAGCATGAAAGATAACCTTTTCAATAGGTAGTATACGTGATATAAGAATGGAAAAATCATGCTGTGTTGTACATTCACCGCTGCTATGCGTTTAATTACAATAGGTCCTCGAATGAACCATTATACGTGTTGAACAGTAGCATTATTTTAATTATCTACTCCAATTTTTAAAGCTGACTGAGTAATTATTGTGATTCGTAAAATTGATTCTGAGTATTTCATTCAAAAATCATACTTGACCTCGAGAGAAATTGTACAGTTTTCTGCATATTTTGAATTATGAAATTAAATGTTGCATGTCTAAACAAAAAAAAAAAAAAAAAAAAAAAAACTAGAAAAAAAAGTAATCATAACAATTGATAGAACTATAGGTACAGATTTTCATTACGCTTGTACCTAAAAATTTCCATCATTGACTGCGTGATGTGCAACGTAAAGTTACACGATACTTCGCTATATTTTTAGTTGGCACGCTTTGTTACGACTTTTCACACATTAGCCTTGATTTCAATTTCATGTATTATTTTAAAACTGCTAAAATATCATTGCACCAAAAGTTTGGGACGTCATTAGCTTTATGAATTGAAACTATTTCGATAAATCTAGTTGTTTTATTTGGCGTTATTAAAGTACACTAGTTGGATATTATTTGCTACTTACGACGTGACGTACATATAGGTACCTACTGGGAAGGTAATAAATAGGTACATCTATCTGCATACCTAATATTTGCAATTACGCAAAATTTTCGCACTACCTATATGACCTTATTTCATTTTAATACCTACGCGTGTACAATTTTTTTACTTAAAAAAAAAAAATGATTACCTAGCGTGCACATATTTATTATTTACATTTTACATTATACGTAGGTACTAGGTACATATAAGTAGGTATGTACTAATGTTGTATCTTAACGAATTTCAGCATAAACTTTTCACCACTGTCCATAAGTATTACACTGCTGAGGAATGGAAACAATTTGCTGAAAATAATCAAGATATTTTGGAACATGTTGCTGTTAGTTCAGGATCAGGAGATGAAGACTTTGAAAATTTAAAAGCCATATTAAAAGCTGTACCTCAAGTGTCATTCATATGTCTAGATGTTGCTAACGGTTATACACAACATTTCGTAGATTTTGTACGTAAAGTACGAAATACTTTTCCCAATCACACGATAATCGTAAGTATTTTGCCGTCGTTTTCGTAATTTGCCATAGAAAAACCCACCTAACGACGAATCTACATATTTTTGATGCTGTCAAATAGCTATTAAAAACGCGTTAAAAATTCAAATTTTATAATTAGTATGACAGCATCATCTTAATTAACACTCGCACTATATAGTGACAATTGATTTCTCGAGCTGATTTTTTTTATAACAACATAATAGATAAAATAGTTGACTCGCATAATTCATGTTATCACATTGAATTACAACAAAATAGGAAAAAACAAGTTGAAATACCTATCTATAAAAACTTGAGAATACTTACGCATTATGTCATTGCAAATACGTTTAATTAAGTACCTACCATGCGATCAACGATAAGAAATTCATTCATGTATGATCAATGTAGACTACAGTAGTTACCTAGGAATGAATGAATCTTATCAAGCTTATTTAACATTTTATTTTGGTACTTGGACCACTCTTCAGTCAGTATAGTGGTACTTGTTTATGAACAAAGTACATACGTTGCTCTACCTACTACATATAACCTACCTACTTATTTGAATTGAAAATCCACATAAATCTATACCTATGCTTATACTTACCTACTAAAATATGAGTCTATCACATTCGACATAATATATGTAGTATTAGGTAGGTACCTATATCTTTTAAGCCTGATAAAATACAGACGATTGGCTGTGGTGCTAATTAAATTTATGTTCGTACAGGCAGGTAATGTGGTTACTGGAGAAATGGTTGAAGAACTGATTTTATCCGGAGCTGATGTGGTCAAAGTTGGCATCGGTCCCGGGTCCGTTTGTACAACGAGAATTAAAACTGGGGTCGGATACCCTCAATTGAGTTGTGTTATGGAGTGTGCGGATGCAGCGCATGGTTTGCAAGGTCATATTGTTTCTGTGAGTCATGTTTGTCTTTTTATGGATATTTTTACTCGCTTTAAGAAAAGTCTTGATGATCTTAGCTGGCATTATAGGAAAAAATCATGTATGTACCGTGTATTAAAAAGGCCAATTATATTCAAGGAAAACCATTAGGTATCTGAAAAAACATTTTACTCTAGGTACTCAAATCACTTCTGGTTTTTAATAGGTTCTATTTCTGTATTTCAGTATGGAAAAAAAATCATATCTCTCCAATAGCATTTCATAATTTTTTTTAATTGATAAATTTTTGCTGGCAATGAGCATGATAATGGGGGACAATAAGTGGAAAAATAATTCTCGAGCCTATAATATAGGTACCTACTTACATATATTTTCAGGACGGAGGGTGCACTTGTGCCGGAGATGTCGCAAAAGCGTTTGGTGCTGGAGCTGATTTTGTGATGATTGGTGGATTATTCGCCGGACATGATCAGAGTGGGGGAGAGCTAAAAGTGAAGTCTGATGGTAGCAAAGTTAAATTATTCTATGGGATGAGCTCGGATACTGCAATGATGAAGCACGTCGGCAGTGTAGCTGGATATCGGTAAGATACCTACCTATTATAGTAATCTGAAAAAATTGATTTTGAAGAAATTTAGTCAACAATTTTACATATTATTATTTTTTTAATAGAGCAAGTGAGGGAAAAACTGTAGAGGTTCCTTACCGGGGAGATGTTACCGAAACTGTATTAGATCTCCTAGGAGGATTACGTTCGGCATGTACGTACACTGGAGCTGCTAAATTGAAAGAATTACCGAAAAGAGCTACATTTATTCGTGTTACCCAACAAGCGAATCCAGTTTTCACTCCAATCACAGTGAAAGAATAAATTATGCTGTATTTTCGTCTTGTACAAGATCGTTTCGAGCTTTATAATTCTTAATCATTTTTCGTAAGTTTATTTTTCTTTTGCGGGATGTGAAAGGTAAAGGGTGAAAAATTTGCTTTAGATGCGATGTTATCAGTTTTTAGGTCAAGTATAATTATACGCTTTAATAAAAATAAATAATATGTTCTTAATGAAAATAATTATACCCATTTTTCAAGTTATACTTACCACTCTAATGATAATTTACATGCGTGTAATTGTTTATTTTCGTATTTCAAAAAGATGTCGACAAAGGGATTGTATTTAATCGTCGTGTTTACCTGTGTAAATTTTTTCTTTTAAAAATCTCATTTATTGTAGGTACATATTCTTAAAATCTATCATTACCGAACCATAGGTACGTAATTACTTACTTCATTTGCATATTTACCTAATTTTCTGTGATTTTTAGTGTTAATTTCCAATTGAAGATATTTTGCCGATCTTCACACAAAATAAAGAGCCTTGAGCCTTCATATAAAATGCACAATAAACTATAAGTAATAATATTTATCTAAACATGCTAAGACAAATTTTGCGTTTCATCGATTCACTATCATTGTTGAAATGCGATTTTTATTTTGTTCCTTGCTCAAACTTGAATGGTCTTCAAGATAATTTTATTTTTCAAAGAAATAATGCCGGCCAAATTTTGCACAAAAATATTTTTTACTTTCAAACTATACCTAGGTACTTGGTTTTATTGTTTGCCTTTTGTTCATATGAAATTAAAATTATCTGCTGTTTTGTATTTGTACCTATATTATTCTTTCGTTAATAAATTAAATTGTTGATAACAGAACATTTTGATTTATAATTCTTATTTCACACAATTTTTATGTATGTAGGTAATTCTTATGTGATTAGCATGACAAATGTGTAACTAAAAAATATGTACCTATTTATTAATATGAAATATTTAGTGGGAAAATAGGTGTAGGTACATAAGTGATTAGCTATATAGGTACCTAGATATTAAATATTCAACATTCAATTCGTATTTTATGGAAATTTCTTCAAAAAATTTATTTATGCTCGAGTGTGTATAAGATATTAAATTTTCCAAACATAAAAATGCTGAAAAAACAATGATAACTTGAGTTAAAAAGTGATGAAATTTCAAATCTTTCTTGATTAAAAAACTATCATATCGAATGAATTTGGCGATATTATAGGTACCTACCTACCTATTTTGAATAATTAGCTACACTATAGTTACCTACAGTCATTAAATCGTAAGCTTATAAGCTTGGTGCCAATCTGTGTGTGCACCTCATTGCAACTTTAATATACCTACCAGCTACCTAATGACTTTATAGCAATAACATAAACAACTGTCGTTCTTTGAACACTTTAATTCCTAAAACATCAAGTACGCAAAACACGGTACATACTACGTATACAGTTATTCAGTTTGACATGCTCTGCCTATTTTACCTATACTTACTCTACCCTCGAGGGAAATACGCTGTGTTTCGAAACTGTTCAGAAGCTTTGTGTTTTGAAATGGAACAATTTTCTTTTTCTTATTGAAAAATGTTCTTAAATTGAAAAACGAGTTGTAATAGTTTTTGCTTCGATATCTTCAAACATACTGTATAAGTAGGTTGAGGTACCAGTGTAATACATAAGTTGCACGACATCACGAGATGATAATTTATTCCTGCAAAAAGTGCATAAGCCGCATTCGTGGGTTTATTTAGTTACTTTCAAATGAAAGACTCAATAGCCTATGGATAAGTATAGTACATACTTTTTTCATTGCGAACTTACTTATTTAATTGATGAGGAAAATTTATACAAGCGTTTAAAATTCTTTATTTTATTAGAAAATGTTTTTCTTCTTCTTCGTTACATTGGAATTATCTTTTAAAAATAGAATGTAAAGCTTTTATCCGATTGAATATCTGATTAAAAAATTCTTTTTATCAAAATAAGAGAAAATAATAGGTTGTTTTTCTTCTACAATGGAGGATTAGCGTTTTTTTCTATGCACTAAGCTTTTTATTAATTTTTTTTTTCGTTTTTCCCCTTTCAGAAGTTAGGTATTCAGAAAATCTTGACTTTCATACATTTCTGTACTTGAATGGTTCAAAACTGAATCAAATGAGTGAAGGCAGTAAGTACATTTAAACACAAGCACCTTACATGGATGTTTATAATTAGGACAAAAATCTACCTACTTGAAGTAGGCATAAAACAATTTTTCCTCGCCAAATCAACTGGGCCATTATCAATAATTTTTTATCCCCTATGAGCATCCTCATGAGAACATTGGAAACTCACTTGATTATTTGTTTGCCTCTATTGTAAATTTGAATGCGTCGTCGTGGGCGTGCTTGATGTAGGCTCTGTCAAATCCATCGACACCGAGGATTTTTCTTCTACATTCTCGTCATCGTACCAAGGACGTTCTATGTAACTTTTCGGAGCGTTTCCTCGTCTGTTTAATTGATCTGGTTTTATGTATGGTCTTTTACCAAGCATATAGGGACCTTTGGTAGTAAACCTGGGTTTAAATTTGAACGGTAATTTTGTTGTTTTTGGTTTTTCACTGGTTTTCTGCGGTATCGTTTGTCTCACCGATTTTATTTGCGGTGGCTCAGAGGTGATTTCAGTTTTCAAATCAGGCTCTTTTTCTTGATTTGATTTTGATGTTGATTTTGTACCATATTGTTTATATGGAATCTCATTTTCTCCTGTTGGATGCGACGAAATTTTCGTTACGTATATTTCACGCCATTTACCGTCTGATTTTTGTCTCAAAATGCGCCACATCCAGTGCCAGATTAAAAACAAATAAGCCAAACAACAAAGACCCAAAAGCAAATAAGATATTAAACAAAGTGGTTTATATTTTCTGTAAACCCATTTGAAAATTTCGTAAAGCATGTCTTATTAATATTTAATTTTTACAACAACTGTAACACTATGTTTTTTACCTTCATTTTCAAAGCGTATTGCTCCATTCACGGAAAATAATGCTGATAATAATACCTATAAGTGATGATAATACCGAAACTCTCTTTATCAACTTGTACCTTTTTTTCAATTTTTTTACAGTTGATAACACTCAAAGAAAAAATTTGTTATCTTGCTAATCATTTTATGGCCGAATATTTTAATTTGAATGCATTTTAGGTAGGTCTTAAATTGAATAATGCCACAATTTTTCATTTTTTCTGGAATCATGTACTTGGGTTTGTGCGTAAAATGCTATTCCCATGCCCATGTAAAGTTTCGGTTCTTAAAAAAACAAAAAAATGATCTTAAATAAAAATGTACTTATCTATATCAACGTAAAAATTAATTATCAATTTTTTAAAGGATAAGTTTCTGTGCGTAAGTACCTTTAAATTTAGAGTTTCATTCAAGATACGAAATACTTACCTACTATTATTATGAGGTTGATCGGAAAAGTTCACGATGCTGGATTTGTAATTTCAAATTTGATGTGTTGACTCACAATTCAAGGTTATATAAATGGTTGCAAGGTAATATGCCACGCTGAGTTGAAAAATCGTTGATATACAGACATTTGATGAACATAGGTACCAACTGATATAGGAATGAGTAGGTAAGTATATCCATTGATTTTAGCGTGGGTATATCGTATATCTATTAGTTTTATCATGCATACAGGCATATAGGTTGTACATAAGTAGGTAGGTAGGTACTTATACTTAATCGCTTGTGCCTTTGGTATTCGAACGTGGAAAGTATTCGTTATTTCTGTCACAAGAATACTATAGAATGAACTAACATAATTTCAAAGTTAATTTTGAAATGTGGCTACCAAACTGAAGCGTGTATAATTAGTGTAAAGCCCATGAAACAGTTTTGTTAGTCAGTTTTGATTTTAGATTTCTGAAACTGACGTCTCTCGTCAACTTATACGAATTTTCTAATACGAATGTTGGGCTACCACCGTATAGGTATTGTTACATTAGTCGAAGGTATAGAAGTATAAGACGACGCGAGTTTAATCATCGTTTTCTCGTTTTGATTCTGTTAATCGATTTTAAATTGAAAAATTATAGGAATTTAAGGAATGAATCGGTATCAATATAACATAAGTAGGTACCTACCTATAGGTATTGTACCGATACCATGGCGATATTTTAACCACCTACTTACTATCTGTCTAGGACAATATTCCTTCAAATTCTCTTCCCAAGTTTCGATTACGTACATATATACCATATTCCATACATAATTTTTGAACATAAAAAAAATAGGTACTTGAGAATTTGCAGATTTCATTGTGATCTGAAACCCGAATTTCAAAAATACGAGCAGATATTGGAATAAAAATTTTAAACAAATTCTTTCCTATAGCCGACCTACCATTTCCTTTCGTAAAAAATTCTCATTTTTGACTATCCGCGGAACGCTGGTCGTCCCCGAAATTTTTCTGGCACTTGAAATACCTCTCTTGCTAGGGAAATGTTCCTTCAATAAGCCAAGAAAAACACAATGCCCAGTTCGAATACAAAAAAATTGACACTTTTTCTCATATTATGTATTTATGTAATGAAAAAAAAAAAGTTGAAAAAAGTAGAGATTTGAAAAAATTGTCTCGGAAAATGTTTGCAGAAAAATTTCAAACAAAAAAAAACAAGGATTTTACACTGAGAAAAATCACTTTAGTAAAAATTACTGGAAAACGTAGTAAAGGAGACCTCTGGTCATTTTTTTGTAGTATTTACTACGTTTCATAGTAAGTACTAGATACTAAGATATATACCTAGTAAAAATTACTTTTTCTACTATATTTTTTAGTAGCATGTACATACTATAAAATGTAGTAAATTTTACAAAAAGGGTGACTAGAGGGCCACATTACTAAATTTTACAGTAATTTCTACTAAACAGTTCTCTCAGTATAGGTGAGACATTTTTCAAACCCTTTGCAATTATTTTTTGGGGAGGGGGGGGGGAAGAAGATCAAAATTTTACATTTATCGATTGTTACAAATCCCAAGGTGCTGATTACGAATTGACTCGTTGTTTTTATCCGACCCCTCTAAACCTCTTCACCAGTGCTCCAAAAGTAGTTGAATAAATTCCAGAAAATGTAAAGTGACGGGCGCGCGCGGGGCGTGGGTTTTAAAAAACATTAACGAAAACACAGTTCAAAAAAAAATTCAACCAAAAAAAACATTAGTTCTATTTATGTACTTTGGAAAATTTTCCAAACATCTCTTTCTCTTCTTTGAGTGACCACATACAGCTCCACCTCCCCCTTGGCACTGGAAACTTTGCCAACCCCTCGTTCGACGAGGAATTTAGAGCAGAACAATAGGTATCTATGAAAATAATTTTTGCGTAAAAATGTACATAATTATGTTTTTGGAGTTTTACGCAAAAAACCAATGGGGGGGGCTTAGGGTCAACAAAAAAAGGTGAAGCGTACACCGGATTCACTCGGACACCCCAAATACGTTTACAGCACATCAAAAAACACACGTATACATATAACTTACCAAAATTTAGCTTGTTTTCAAACTTTTCCCTATGACTCTATTTTTTGAGCTAATTTTCCTGGACTAAATGGTCTTTGATGAGCGGAAAGTACCCTCGATCAAGTCATCAATTTAATTTATCGAGATGGAAAATAAAAAATTCTATTTTCTCATTCTTTTAAATAACTTCTCTTTGATAGGTAGGTGTAGGTACTTCCGATTTCCAGCACAGGCAGGTAAGTATAAATTTTTCCTGTTCCATTGATACGATAAAATGAATTGGTCAAATGAAATTTCGTTAATAAAATCGACGAAATATCGGAAATTTACAAGTTTGACTGGGAGTGAAACGTGCTATAGTCCTTAATACAAAACACACTATATACAGTGATCTAAATGAACAGTTCTAACAACTCCCTGTGGACTTTTGGTTAGCGACTTATACATTTGCGGTTCATCGTTAAAGAAAATGTCTCAAATCTTTGTAACGGGGTTTCGTTTTTGAGAACTTCTGGCGAAAGCAATTTCACCAGTTGAAAAAAACATTTTTCTCTTCCTTCATGACTTTTCTTGCAAAAACTTTGCCAACGTAAGCTTTTGTAAAACATAAAAAGTGCTCCTTCTGAAAACGACATTTCACGCAGAAATAATATAAAATTTTACCTTTTTCAATAATAACAACAAAAAGATTGTTTAAAAAAAACTTGTCGTATAACGAAATATTTTGAACAATAGTGTCTTTTTTATACTTAAAAGAATATTTTTCGTTCAATTTCGTGTAAGAAATTTTAATTTGAAAAATGTTCATTCAAGAAGTTTGGATTCATTAAAAAGTGAAAAATAAAAATCCCGGGCAAATAAACAAATTAAAAGAAGTACAAAGCAAACGTTTTGAAATTAAATTTCTCATCTGATTACGTCCGGTATTCGTACTACTATTATACTTACTGGATATTTTGTAACATGCTTTGATGAAATTTTCACGTCACGAATAAAAATTTCATTAGTATTTTACTAGGGTGTTAGTCTGTTAGGTAGATAATAATGAAACTAGGTACGTTCCAATTTTCAACTTTGCCAGCGTGGTACCAAAAATTAAGAGCTAGATTAGAACAAGAACACTGTGTGACTTTATGGGTTTATTTCCTGTTCAAAGTCAAATGAGCAAAAATGAATCTATATGTACAAACTTCTCTTTGTTTTTACCCACTCGTGAAATCTTTGACATGCTAATAGTTCTCTTGGCATGGTAAGTAAGTAAGTGTACGTATACGTATTGTTGCAATTTATGGAAATTGTACGTAGGTATAAGATCAGATTTTTCATTTTTGTTGCAATCTACGCTCGAAGAATTCAAATTCTTATTTTAGTGATATTTTTAATATTGAACTGTTATGTAATATAGGTAGGTATATTACACATACATTATATTTCTATGCTACCTATCTACCTAATTCGTAGATACCTATAGAATCGTATAAAACCACCTGTTTGGGTTCCTTTAAATATGCGATGAATAGGTACCTAATTACAGCTGCAGGTGAGTCGTTTTATCCTATTTACGTGCGATTGAAAAAGGGAAGAAAAAGAATGATTTTCAAATAGAAAAAATTTAAAATTTGAAAATTATTCTCGCTTAAATGACCGTTAGAGAAATCGACAATTTTTATAGCAAATTTGAATTTATATGTAAAATTTGACGATATGAAATAAACTTAAAATAAAATGTCATGATAAAAGCCAGACGACATACACATCACATACACAACTACAATGACATTTTTAAATAATATAATGGTACATGTAGTTTGTCACTTTGCTTTCTGAAAATGCGAATTTCATCAAAGAAAACGTTCAAAGCCACGCTTTTTGTACGTACTGTATGTGTATTGTGTATATTATTTTAGCTGTTGAAGTACGAAAAGAAAACAAACAAAAAAAAAAAAGAAAAAAAGAGCGAGGGCATTGAATTTAATTTCTATGGATATGACGCGTTCTGGGACGTTCAATAAATAGGTTATTTCTCAAGGATTATTTCGGACAATTTTTGTCTCCTTTGCTTTATCCAATTCGTGGAAATCTTCGCACGATATTTTTTGTCGTAATTTTTTCTTATTGCGTACGATAAATGGATATCCGATATCTTTATCGGTTTAAAGCGTATTGCTTTCTGGTCTTAAAACAATTTTCGTTGCAGTTCCTTTTTTCATTTTGAGGGTGGGTTTATTGCCTGCCATAAGAGAAAGCATGATGCCTTAGTGGTGTTTTATTTCTTATTACATTCAAGTAAAACAATACAGTATCACAAGTAAAACGTTTGTTGGTATCGTTTTTCGAATACTGTGTTCCAGTCTTTTTTTTTCACAGCAGCATTGACTCATATCCATAGATGTTCACGCCTACTTGGAGACAGCTATGAGAATGTTATTCAAAAACTATCGAAAAAATCGAGTATCGCAATAAGTACCTACCACAGAGAGCAACGAATTGTAATTCTTCATGTTGCTCTTGAGTCATCTTTCGAGGCAGTGGTCTGAAAAAACTTGATTTTTTGTCTGTAAATTTTTTTCTGCTTTCCAGAAAGAAGTAGGTACCATTGACAGAATGTGTTCGATTTATCAAAATTTGTTGATCATAGTAAATTATGAGGACTGTTAATTGATAATAAGGACGTGTTGAGTCATAAGAAGGAAATTTCTGTTCAAGATCATTTTGAAGTTTCGTTTTTTCTTTTATGCTATCCTCGTCCTTCTCTCGACGCACTAGCACTAGCTATGTACTTACTTTACCTAACAATCCTACGATTGAGTTGGAATAAGAAATGTGATAGGTATCGTTAACTCAACACCACGTCAACTTTTCATTCGCATTGTTTATTCGTGACAAGGGGCGAGTGGTCTCGGTCGTTTCTTGTTGATTTATGGAAGAGATGAAAGTTCACTGCGAAAATTTTCTGCAAAAGATTACCATGCGAAAAAAACTACTCATAAACACGTATCAAAAACCCCGAATAACTGCAAGCTTATTTTCCCAGAGATAGATAACCGAATCCGCCATTTTCGTGGTATGAAAGTAAAAAAATAAAATTACTACAAACAAAGAAAAGAAATTACGCTACAAAACACGTACCAAATGTCGTGAAAGATTTATGAACGATGATATGGTGATATGTTCGAATAAGAAACAGAACAGGTAGCTATATACGAGTATGCTCGCGGATAAAATTTATTTATTATGGTGTTGTTACATCAACGCGTCACGCCAAATGATGAGAAATAAATGGCGGAAAGAACGTTAAAACTTATCATGTGCGAAAAAATATAATAATTACTTTCGACTGTTAATTCTTTCTACTTTTTTGTTTTGTACCTAATGATACAAATCAAAGTGAAAATGTGGCTTATTGTTTTGTTGTATCTTTCGCCTCACATTGTACAAAATTATGCGTTAATTTATAACCCGGAATTATTATCGTCGTATATCCTTTGAAAGACAAATATATTAAATTTTTAAAAGACCCTGTAAGTTGGTTAGCATTTTTTCACATTTTGCACTTTACCTGCTACATTTTGTTTTGTTTGACTGTATCGTCGAGAATTTTGCTCCCTATTAATTATTTATGTCAATTTTGAAAATTACCTTTAAAAATATAAACAGGCGTGCAAAACTTTTGATAATGTCCGTTATACCAAAACCCACCACGGTGTTCATCTGGTGAAAATAAAAAATGAATGTGCTTGCTTGCTTACTTACTTATTACTTACAGTAGGAAAATAATTACCGAGCTGGAATTTATTTCTTACGTTGCAATATACCTAATTGCATTGTACGAACGCCCAGGTATTTCAAGTCAGCACGTTCATAAAATCATTTTAAATTTAAATTTATGATTATCTAGGTTACTTTTTTGTGTAAATAGGTACTGTTCACCAGATCTCTTGGACGATGTTTTTCTCAGTATGGATACGTATTAATTATGTACCTGCTTGAATTTTATTTAAACCTATCTATTTTATAAAGTTATCACACAAGTAGGTAGGTAACACTAATCCCTTCCTCCCCCACACCAAAAACACTCGAATATTTTTTCAAAAGTATTTATCGTATTTCGATTAACATTGTGGAAACACTAGAGTTGAATAGGTAGTGCATTATTGTTTCGGTACTTAATTCTTTCATTTTTTGTTTCGAATAATTTTTATTTCATATTTTTTTCTCGAATAATTTTACTATAATGGGCTTACTTGCTTACCTGCAGTAATACCAACCTAGCGATTAAATTGTACGAGTATTTCAGAATATAGGCACTGATCTTACAATTAGATGATTGTCCTGGATTCAAATGTAATTCATCAGGTTTGAGTTCGGTGCAGATCAACGATCTCGTAATACAAAAAGAAAATAATTTGAGAAATTCCTACGCCAAAGAAAGAAACATTACTAATCTATATTCTGTGGCGCGGGCGAGTTGAAAATGTTGAATTTTGCTAATGAGTATCCAAACCACAGTACAATCTCTATCTACCCTGCAGTTGATTGAAAGTTAGGTACAATGAAAATATTGTAATAACAACTAGGTACCTCTACCTACTCAGCAAAGAATGGTGTTCTGGAAAACTACGCACAACTAGTAGAAAACTACATACTATTGAGTATAGCTTGACTACTAGTTTTCTATTATTTTTTTCCCTCCTGGGCTAGAAAGCTGAATTTTGTATGAACCCTTGATATTTTGTGGAAATGTCCAATTTCAAAAAACGGCTAAAGGCTCCAGAACTACTCGAAACGGAAACCGGGTTGTTACAAAATTTCAGCTTTCTTAGTCTATTGGGTGGAATTTTGATTTTTTTCAAAATGTTGAACCGGATTTCTTTTTCAAAAATTATCCAGAAAATCGGAAAATTTATGTATATACTTAAAAACACTTGAAATTTTAGCCGGTGATATATTTTTGCATACTCTTTAGATTCAACTTTTTTTGGTTCAATAAATTTTTTGTCATTTGGGGTATCTCTTGCTACAATTATTCTGATTGCCATATCATGTAGGTAATTATTGTTTATAATTCAGCTCTAGTTCTTGCGCTTTTATTTTCTATAAAGTAGTGTATTTTAAAAAACTTGTTCAATTTTTAGTGCGTAATTTTTCACATAAATTTAAATGAAAAGTATGAAATATTTTATGTGTAGGTACCCAGTTGAATTTCTATCTCAAATTTTATTTACAGAACATGGGATACATATTTGGCAGCTCATGCTCAAGAACGAGTTTATTCGGGTTGTGTTTTACCAGGGACTGGAAATAAAGTGATTTACGAACGTGTAACAAACCAATGTACCTACAATGCTTTTATTAGTTTATTAGTAATTACTACCTAAGTATATTATGGTTATCGGGGGAGAAATAACAACGTGAATACTGTTCAACTGGTAACTGTGTTTGTGGTGAAAAGTGTGGAGATTACGGAGACAAACTTTATCCATTTATCAGTTAAATTAAAATTACCTCATTGACTACATCGGAAGAAAACAGTTGCACATATGTACCTACACATAATAACACCTATTCATTTTGCTATTAGCTTAATATTGACAATGTATTGTTGTTTAATCAACTATCGTACTTGATTAGCACTAAACTACCTATACCTATACCTAAATTGAGGCTTTAAAACAAACACAGAAAAACACGCTAAAAACCTTTGGTACATTCCTATAGTCTGAGCTACTTTATTCCTTCATATATTAAAATTTTATGTCTCTGGTTTCAACTTGTGAATACCCTTACGCTACATTACATCGGCGTTAAAGTACTCTAGTACCTAACCTAAAATTGCAACACTGCTTTACAGGGTATCCTAAGAATTACACCCAATGGAATGGGCAATCCAATCATTCATTGGAAGATTACCCAACGGCAGTAGAAGTGGTGATTGGATCTAGAACATTTCCTCTCAAAGAACAAGTTGATTTACAACATACGATTTCAGAATTCATCGAAACATTCAATAAAATGTTAGTATGTAGGTACCTACATATATTTGTATTTACTTATAAGCTGGGGTGCAATTCTATTTAAAAGAGTTTAAATATAAAAAAATAGTTTCACTCGTATTGCAAAGCAACCAACTCAAGTGGCATAAATGTCCTTATTTCCTTTTTTCCCCTTCAAAACTTGCGTGAGGACATATAATAAAAAATGCTGTCTAAATTACAAAACGAGCTGGATTTATAAACATATTATGGAGCAGATAAGAGAAATACTTTTTCAGAATTATTTGTAATTTTCTGTTATTTTTGGAAATTATGAAAAAATCATTGTAAGACGATTTCTCTTGTTTGATCTCTTTTCAGGGGATTTCAAAATATCATTATTTAAAACTTTTCGGTTGCTTCCTCGTGTAGATAACTTCTAAAAAAGAGGGGTATGATACACCTTGATGTCTACTTATGTTAACTAAAAATATTCTTGAAAAGTAAGAAGGGTGGACATTTGGAAAAAATTTCTTTTACGTGAACTACGCGACGTAACGTACAAATATACTATTGTTGATGTAAAGAATGGCGACGTTTTATCGTAATTAAGAAAACTTGCTGTCTTCATTTACGAGATTCGTTGCTCGTTTTTGAAGCATTCTCGACCCCTCAAGGTTTAAGTAATTTCTTTTAAAAATTTAAACGAAAATATTTCCCTTTGTTGCTTTCATTAAGTAATGGAAAAAATTTACTATGGCAAAGCATCAGGACAATGACACGTTAAATAATTTCAAGCCAACTTGAATTTTTTCTAATTACCTACACTGGTTGAAAATATTGCTGAATAGGTTTCCACAGTACAATTTTCTCGTGAAAAAACGATTTTTTCATTATTATTAGGACGCGCCAAATCCCTTTACTGAGCACAGTAAGCGTGTTCTGAGGGTTTTTAATGTTATACGATTTTTTATTATTTTCCAAAAAAAAAAAAAGAAGTGATGGGTACATAACGCATCCTCGTACCTTTTTCTTTTTTCCCTCTTTTTTTTTCATGCTTCTTATACGACTTCTAGAGATATAAAATTTTGCAACAGTCGAAAAATGTGACACATAAGCGAACCCTTGGGCCGAGTTATGGATAATATTTACGATTGTAAATTCGATTTTTTTTTTTTAGTGATAATATCTCAAATCCGTTAGAACGAAGGGGTGGAACAGTCCATATGGGGTGTTCGTATTTAGTGACCGCAAACACAACTCATAACACAGACTATATGGTATGCCTTTATGGATTTCTTTACTTTGATCCTCATACTACTGCAAATAAGTACAAGAGTGAAATTGGTACGCCTTGTTCGAAGTGTGAGTTTCATAAAGTTATTGAAGAAATACCAGAAACACATGGACAACAATGGAAATGTGATTGACGTTGCCCCTTCACATGTAATAGTAGGTACGTATTTTCAACAGTTTGTATTGATATTTTATAACTATAGGTGGCTCTGTCTACGTACGTACCTACCTACCTATTTACTTTGATACACACATTCGTCTACTATTTTTGTTTAGTTGAGATGAATGATGCAATTAATTACAACGTACCTAAAATCAACTTTTTAAAAATTTTAGGAAATGGTTGTTCTCATTTTTTCTTTAATTTTTTCCAAATATTTTGTTACATTTTTTTGACATTTTTCCTATCAACTTGCACCTCTATAATAATCAACTTCTCAATTTCAAAATTTTTTCAAAATTTTTGATTTATTTTCTCATTCCTGGGATATGCAATAAAAAAAATTACCTATTCTAGGTTTATCAAAAAAAGGCCCACAAGAGAGTCCCCTTTGTGTGAAGTAACAGGTTTTTTTGCACCAGCCGCGCATCAATCATAGGTAGATAGGTATAGGTGCATACTTGTACATTATGTTAATAGATTTGCATAACCAGTTCGCCGTAAATATAGAGAGATTTATAACTTACGTTAGTGGAGCCTGGTAGGCCTGTACCTACTTCACATGAGATAAATATGTTGATCAAATATTTTTAAAAAACAAAATTTTATAATTTCTTTACTATTTTGTCGTGTTTGCAGGCGATCGAAACGGCTAAATGTGACGATTTAAAATGTCAAAAATCAGAATTATTTCAAATAGAAAAAGTACTGATCTGTGAAAGGACCTTAACTTTCATAAAAAAGGATAATACATTATTTAAATCAAGTATGGTCAAAGACTTCAGAGATTTACGTATTTTTGTAAAGATCCAATGTTCATATTTTTTTCTGAAATTTCTTTTGAAAATCCAATTCTTCACTCAGTATTACTTACAGTTCTTCTACCAAAAATTTATTAACAAGAGTATGAGTATCAAACAAGCACTTTGACTGTGGCTACGTTTATATGGAAAAATAAGACAGAGTTAGGTAATGATCGTTTATTGTGCATATTTGGTTTTATGTTCGTTGGTAAACACAACTTCACGGCCCATAAAGACATTGCATGCTCAAAATGTGATACTTTTTTACCAAAATTATTTGAATCCGAACGACAGAATGATAATTTCCAGAAATACATACAACGACGTGGAATTGCGATCAGTTATTTCCTTATTTGTGCACTGGTAGGTACTGAAAGTTAATTATTTAATCATTTAATAACCTGTCTTTGTAATAGGTTTTAATTAAAATGATTCGCCGTCGATGTGTTTTCCTTTTTGGCTATTGGATCGCAGCCAAAAGTTACGAGGAAAAAATGGGACAGATATCACATTGAAGGAAATAAGTTTACGACTTTCTAGGGTATCTAATTTTCAATTTTATCCTCTAAAATACCTACTTATATAAGTACTTCATGAATCACCTAATCGGGACACCATTGCTGAATTTATTCTGTACATTGTTTTGTAATTCATTAAGTACCTAGTCGATAAGTTATCAATTTAATAATTTGACTTATAGGAAATTATTTGGGCAATTTTAACAATGTAGGTATATTTAAGTTTTATACGTTTAAAATAAAAATAATTTTTTTTTCAGTTGAATTTTGAATTTAAAAAAAAATGCTTGAGAAGCGCTAATATTCTACCCTTGTTTGCTAAAAGATCCTTAAAAGTCTAGGTTTTTAGGTATACCTACGTAAGTAGCAACGAAGAAGTTATATCCTGGTATCTGTATTAATTATTAAACGTTAACTTCCGGTTAGTATCTGGATGTAACAAATAATACCCGACTAGGGAAAAATTGCTCAAATAAATTAAAATTAACCAAACAGTTCTATTTGTTACGTTCTTCTTCTCGTAAGCAAGTGTGCCTACCTACATAAAAACAAATACCTAAGTGTACGATTTTCACACCAACAAAAATCGAGTTTTTAAAAAATGTTTTTACTTTTTTCATTTTATGTATTTTTAAATTCGCAATTCAATTCTTATAGGTACTTATGACTTCATTATACTGATTACCTGAAAAGGCTTTCAATTTGGATCAAAAGCCTTTTGTTGCTCTTAATTTACAAGGCTGAAAATTTTCAAAAGCTGACTAGAAAGATAATTACAGCTCTCTATATTAAACGCTTATATTAAGAGTAAAACTTCCTAATGTTTGAACCAACTTAATAACATGTTGCGTCATTAAATGAAGTTCTACTCTCAAAGGCTGTTCATTAAAGACTGAAACTATTTTAACGCTATTTTTCATTCATTTTTTCCTAACATGTACCTGAGTCCGTGAAGAAGGAAAAATACACGAGTATGTTGTATACCAGACAGATACAGAGATATCTAAACATGAAAGTATAATTTTGAAAGTATCCTGTTTATGGATGAAGGAAAAACGAATGACTTGCTACAATTATTTTCGCTCATTAGGTTTTTCAGCGAAAAAATTTTACAAGTAAAAGGAAATGGATTTTTAATGGATGGGTGAAAGTATTTATATCTTGGAATACTAATTTTTCTAACTTTTAGTGCAGGTATGTAGGTACATGGAATTGTTTTCGTTTGTTCTTGGATACCTATAGCTCGATCAAAATAAAATTTTGTTCATAAGTACTCGTACCTACCTATTTTTTTTTTGACAAATAACTGGCTGTTTCAGAAACAGGCCGGTTTCATATACTGAAACCTATATAATTTCGTAACACGTTGTGTTATTTTAATTGATAACGTTCTATGTATTTTTTCATACAATTTTTTGTATTTAACCTAATGGATGAAACTGTTGTTTAAAAATGTCTCGTTACATGGGTTGGTTTGTTTTTGCTTTTAATTAGAGACCTACATAGTTATATATGTACTTGGAGTAATTTTTTACATCAAGTATCTGATTACTTTTTATAATAAAAAGTTCATCGTTTTTTGTGTGTTTCAGAAGCATGTTTGCTATATCTGAATTTCAATTTGATACAATCCTGGAAATCGTATTCAGATATGAAGCAACATAATTTACAAGCAAGTAGTTACATTCAAGTATTCTCAAAATTTTCTTCGTAGGTATCTGGTTACAGCACATATACCTACTTCTTTTTTCAAGCAATAACTACCTAAGATTTTAAGTGTACCCATCTTGGATCATGACTTTTCTTTCCTTTGAAAATAATCATTTTTACAAAATAAACATTTTTGCGTGAAAACTGAATGTGAAATGAAAATGGTTAACATTCAAATTGAACGAGTAAACCTTAACCATTTTAATTTAATTTTATCTACAATTTTTTTTTGCAGAATAACGACCCTAATAAATTTTGCGAGGGATATATTTGTGAACATTCCGGATTAACGGAATCCATTATCAATCGTATGCTGAATATTGACAATAACTTACGAAACAGATACGCACTCTCCAACAACATTTCCAATTTATATATGCTTGTTAGTAAGTTTGTTGTTTCAATGTTTGATATGGCGCTTATGTAGATTGTCTTTGTTCGTATTTGTAGAAATATATTAAAAATAACTCGTCTTCGATTAAAAAAAGGAAATCATAACAAAATATTATAAAAAATGTAGTAGATACCTAGTTAATAAGTAGGTACATACAGGTAGATATTTTGTCAACAATACATATTCGAGTTAGTGACCAAATTTGTTCACCGGACTTGTAATGTAGGTACTTAACTTTACTACAAAGTACCTAACAATTTATATTTCAAGTTACACATACACCCACATGTTTCTAGCTGCAAGCAAAAGGGAAGAGACTAAGCTTATAACATTATAGCGTTTCGATTAATACGTGCGAATATATCTCGATTATAAATTGCCTGTATCTGAAGATTGAAATAGTGTGACATAATTTAACCATGTAGAAAATGTATCGTCGTAATTAATTTCTTCTATCGAGCTCTATTTGTTATTACAAATTTCCCATACACGTTTATAACATTAGGTAACCAGCTACCATGGTACTTAGCTATTTACCTACCTATTTTACATCACGCATTTAGAAGCGAAATGGGCCACCTTTGAGTTGGAAATTAAGAAGGTATGGGTGTTTAAGGTTAGGTGTAAACAAAGCATTTTAAGCAATCTTATTTTTTTATTCGTTTGTGAAAGTTTTGAGAATCAACCATTTCATCTTTGAGACGAGTACAGGCAAAAGAATCAAAGCCCGATATAATAAGTTCATACACTTCCAAGTTCTAATGATTTTTGTGTTCAAAATATTCAAGTATGTACATAGGGGTATCCTAGTTTCTTTTCACATAAAAAAACTACATTGTACTGAGCTATCTAGTACCTCTACCTATCTTCATACTTATATCTTTAGATAAAGGATGTAGGTACTATAAGATTTGCCTACCTATGTCATATAATTTTGAAGATAAATTAATACCTATAGGTACCATTTTTTTGTACACTGTACAATACATATATCCTGGCCTGGCCTGGCTGATACATTATACCCTTAAGAATCCAGCTTGACAAAATTAGTCTCGTTGCTGTTTGTACAAATACGTATATGTATACCGTATATATGTACTATAAAGATAGATAGGTATGGTAGGTAGGTAGATTACTGATTGGTTTTAAAGCGTTAAAGGCTCGTGTTGAATTGCATGCTGTACTTTGTTAATAGGAAATACGTGTTTCGTTAAGAGTGTAAATTAAAGTCGTTGAATTGTCGTGAGCTCATTCCAGCGTTTCGTATGGAATAAGATTAATTTTCTGGTGACTTCCTTATTTCGTTTCAAGAATCGTTCCAGCCATTTATAACTCGCTTTTTCTAATTAAATCTCGTTCTCGCCAACATTTACATTACCTATTGCACAAGATTTTAACTAACTAACCCCTGTTATGATTTTTAATCAGACCTAATGAGTATGTATTTATCTTACGTCTAACAAAGTGATTAAAGGTGAACAAATTCCAATGAGATGTTTTTTATCTCAACATTGTATCTCGCGATGTCTTCATCATTATTAGGACTGTGGAATTGTAATGGACGCGTCTAATTAACGATCACGTGCATTTTTGAATGATAAACTACATGTGATTGGTAGGTAAATATGATGTACCATGTAGCTTAGCCACCTAGGTGTACCTAATATGAAAGTTAAAAAATGAATTGAAATTTTTTGCTATTTTTTTTGTTTTTAAAAAAAATTTTAACAACGCTATAAAAAAAATGAAAGTTCCAGAATAACATTGATTGAAACAAAAAAAAATTATCGAGTTAAACATACCTTTTTCCTCCACTTCTTAAACGTTTGATGGTGTTTGAAATGGTCAACGCTGTAAGTTTGATATGTTGAGTCGATTTTTAAAAATCACTTGCGACCAATTCCGAATTCATGTAAAGTGTCTCCAGTAAATGTTTACTCTGCTTTAGCTTAATTGGAATTTCTCGCAATCGCAAAAGACGGCATGGTCAACTAATATGTACCTTTTATGAAAGCTCAAGATCAATTTGAAAATGGTCATAATGGATTCAGGAGAGAGGGAAAGCACTTTGGTGTAAGTACACCTCAATTTTTAAATTTCCATCTTAAGGCTTATTGAATTTGTGGCAGATTAACGGTAGGTAGTATGTGTCTAGCAATCAGCATTTTCAAAAATTCGAACAAAAATCGAAAAATTAATTTCAATTGCTCAGATTCTAAGACGTGAATGTCATACTATTTCAATGAGCTAAATTTCTTACAGTTCCTTGGTGGAACAGAAAGATCTATTCATGAGAATACGATTTGAAAAAAATGCAAATTATGTGTATTATTTTTTCAAAGGAGTAAAAGTAATCGAAGGTAATAATCTGTCTAAAATCACTTGAAAAGACTGAAATATGAACATACATGAACCTTACGAGAAATCACAATGCGAAAATAGGCAAAACCTCATCGTCCTATGGCTCTGAAGAACAACGTTCTATAGCCAACAAATTTAGATGGATCCAAATCACCAATAAAATATGCACGTAAAAAGCTAAAAACATGATTTTTCTACTTTCTAGACTATCTGTACGTCGTTTCGAGGGTTCAGGGAAAACTGAAACGCTAACAAAAATCCCTCATAAGTTTAGGAATCTTTCTGCCATGAAATTCTAAGTAAAGGTTGATACTTATTCTCTCCAGATTGTAAATCCTTTTCAATATACCTACATAGGTCTAACAAATTCAATGCTTATCCGCAACTGATGGAAAAAATAGGTTCAGTTAGGTACTCCATCGAACTACTTGTCGGTTCAATTTAAACGTAGGTAGGTAAAAAGTCAAGTGAAATACGAAAAAAGATACTGATACAACAATTAAAGTTATTCTTTGAGTCGCATCATCTAGAATGTATAAAGGTAACTAAGCGTGAAATTAGCATGAAATTGTTCCTAAATTATACCGTATATGTGCGGTATGAAATTAATAGGAAAATTTGTGTCGCGAATCCGTTGTCGGTAGGACGAACGTCGTACAAAATTAGGCTACATACTACATACAACGCTGTTCCGACCAAAAGTAATAAGGAATCCGAGATTTTCGAATTAAAATTTCATTTTTCGTTTTATTCAGTTTACGCATTTCCGTAATACGTATACACGTTGAGTCTCTCATTTTAAAGTCGTCAAGCGATACCGACAAAAAAGCTTTTTCTTATTTTTTTTTCTGCCGTGAAAAAAATTTCCCCACGTTTTCTTATTTTCACTCGGATCGAGAGTTCTATACTTCCTTTTCATTTTTACCAAAAGCCGAATGAAATTCCTTCAGATGTTCATCCACATGATAAATTTGTCGAGAGAAATAGACATAGGTATTAGGTGCCTAGTGCCTATCTACTTACATTTACCTACGTTAAGATTTCTTTTTTTTTTTTGCCCACATTTGATGAATTAATGAAAACAATTTTTATGAATGCAGGAATGGTATCCGGATTTAGAGAGCTGGGCTCAAGATAAAGCTAATTTGTGCTTACCACCGACGCAATACGAATTTTACGATTTTGTAGGAATACAGAAATACGGTAAGTGGTATTTTAGGTTGAAATATATTGGGTTCAGGAAGGAAAATAGACGAGAATCTATCTCAAGAATTTCTAAGTAAAGTTTTAATGGGCTATCCGCTAGAGGTTATACTAGGTTATCAGAGAGGCTACTTAGAAGTTTAGGAATTTTGGCGACACGTTAAATGCCCTTATCTTTATCATTGTCCTTTGAAACTATTTATATGTACCATTAATTAAACAATCCCAAGTATTTAGATATATTTAAACTAACGCCACCACCGCCGTAACATTCTCAATAAGATAATTTAGAATTAACGTATTATTCAACGTACTATATAATGCGTTTTGGTTTTTCTTTCATGCTGAATTATTATATGCTGAGTGTTCGTTATACCTTAAATAACGCATACGCTAACGTCATTATTACCAAAAGCATAAAATTTATTCAAAAATGTCTTAATAAAAAGCTGCTTCTTTATATCTACCGTTCCGCCCTCTCGCTTTCTTTGCCACCGCTTTATATCAATCATTTCATTTCTTTATGGTGCTTTTTCTTCTCGTCTCTAGTCGTTCAAAAAAAAAAATAATACACATCAACAAATTTCAATTCGTTTCTACCGAGCACTATGGTGCAAAAATAATGAAATAACCCGAGAACGTTTTAATACATTAAAACGTGCCGAATAGATAGAATTGGAATAAAAGATATAATTCTTTTTACGTCCCGTCAAGTCAATTGTTCGAGAGAAAAATGTTGTATTTGTAACGTCGAAACCGATGAATTTTTATTTTTTTATCTTATCTCCTTAATTTCAATCAATAAAACAGACTCTTTTGAATAACTTGATGCTATATTAATAAACTTTGGAGTACTTTTTCATAATTTTTTTTTGCAATTTTCTCGAATTACCTACCAATTCGAGGTACCTACATATAATATTTTTCATTTGTGCATGTATCTGTGAAGATTTTTTTTTTTGCATTACCTATTCGTTTTGATTTATATCGAAGCAGTGAGGGCGCATACAAAAAGCGATCACTTGACCAAAAAATCTTTTTTTTTTTGCTCACCAAATTATCGCAAGAACTCTTCACCATAGACTCAAATTTTGAAGATTTCTGTTTTATGTGAAAACTGTTTGCTTATTTGGCTTCTTAAGGTCACTGACCTACCTGTCTAGCCTCTTATGGTCGTCTGCCTGTTTGTCTGGCCTCTTGATCGGTTGCCTGAATGCCTCTCTGACTGTTCAAGGTCGTCTGTATTTTTGTCTGGCTTCTCAAAGTCACTGGCCCGGCAGTGTGCGACTCTAAAAAGCTAATAAAGAGAAATTTGAAAATTAAAGAACCTACCAAAAAATTCAGACAAAAATTGTGTAATACGACTTTTCCATCAAGTGTTTTTGAAATTAAACTAAAATTTTTTTTATACATAAATAAGATACGAGGGTGAATTTTTATTAGAAATTCAAATTGAATAATATTTTTACTTAATACCTACTTATCTATAGGTGCTCAAAAGAAAACAAATTTTCATCGATTATTCAGATCGAATTAAATGCTTGGAAAATAAATTTTTGAGCATTTCAATTTGAAATTGAATCAACTTTTTAACAAATAATTTGTAGGAGATTAAGTAAGTAAGTACCTAGGTTTTTCCTAATACATTCTTAAAATTGGAATCGAAATTGGAACTGAAACAGATCTTTTTTACTCATCAAGTTTGCATTTATAGTGGGTACCTAGTTCACCCAAAACTTGTGCATATTTATGATGAAAAATAACAATAAATAGCCAGTCATTCGTAGATACTCGTATAACATGTGTAAGCACTCAAAATTCATGAAAAGTGTTTACACAAAGTGATATGAACAAATACATTTTGACAAAAAAGTTGATTTTTTCAACAACTTGCCCTAAAAATTCAGTTTTATAATTGCCTGTGGTGAATACATACCTACTTAATATTAGGTACGGTATCTATACATAATATTGTACATTAGAAACCAACTTCATTTTTAATATAGGTAGCTCCATCTTCAGTGGTCCAAACAACGAATTTTTTAGTATTTACTTACCATCCATTTATCCAAATTCCGAACCATCAAATTGTAATTTTGTGAAAATGAACAAAAACAATTGCACTTTATTTGAAAGAGATACCTACATTAAACAAAATATGTACATAGGTACGTACAATATACTCAGGTACTTAAGCTGGAATTTCAGCGTTGCATTTCAATAAATATTCAAGATTCGGATTCATTGGAGAGTATAACGTAACGACACATTATTCAATTTTAACATCAACCAGTGCAATTCCCAAAGGATAATTTCCTTAAATTAATATTCGCAATAGCGCTTAATGTACTATTTCGTAGTTGTGTAACATATTATTTTAATTATTTAGGTAGTAACGTTTAAGCGAGAATAAATATGCATTAATTAGAAGTCATTATTTTACTCAACGCACGTTAGGTGTGTGGTTTACAAATAGAAATTTAAATTTCCTTTAAATCCTCTCGATGTACTCGAGCGTGAAGTTGAATATTGGACATGGAAGGATAATTCAATTGTAATAGATAGGTACCTAACGAGTGGTTACCTATTTATTTTAAGAGATTGGGTATGAGTTTACTACGTATTTACAAAAGCATATAGTAGGTATCTTCCAAGTGATTTTCCTTATTATCGTCCTCCAATAAAATTCTTGAAATTGATGTCAATGTAGAAAACTCAAAATCATTGTGTAGAATCTTCCTATGTATGTATGTAGACACGTCACCATACTGACCAACTTACGCATTTATTTTCGAGGTAAAAGAAGCAGGGTACAAAACGTATTCAAAATTGGTTCAACGAAAACCACGTGTCGCCGTTGTTAGGTTCTCAGTTTACCTATGTAATAAAATCTTAGTATCGAGGGTATGAATGTACCCTGGTTGGTAACAAATGCTAAATTCAAAATGGGTAAATTATGATACGAGTATGCATGTTCAATTACATAGTGGACAATTTATTTATACTCTGTGGATACAAAAATTGAAACACAACCAAAATTATTTGCATGTAAACCTTCGGTATAAATTTTTCAACTGACAAACTTTTGGTAATTAACAGTAGGTACTCGGTAGGTATACGAATTATCGCAACTTTTAAATAATTTAAGATAGATAAACTTTAAACATAAAATGTTTCAATGTAAACGAGTTCGTGGTTGCTATGTTCTCGTAATAATAGGTAGGTATAAGCAGCCTAATTTCGACATTACATAAATTTGCAAACTTTACCTCATATTTTATTAAGCCAAGTACCTATGTCCAAATTACATTACTGTGCTATGGCTCACGAGTACATTTTTCTTTTTAGGTGTTTCGAAATACGATTCTGAAAACAAAGACGCTTGTCAAGTTGTCATCGCTTCTGAACCAACCAAAGCTATAAATACCACACCGCAACGGATGAAGGAAAAAATAAATGATTATATTTATCAAAATCGACTGGATCATTTTGAAAGGTTTGTTTTCGTGATTAATAATCGATTTGAAAAAAATCCACCTGATTGCAAAAGCTCAATTATTACGAAAGAACATCCGTTAACCTATCAGGATGCTTATAGACGATAATACAGCAATACAGCGTCCGGATGTGATACTGATTTTTTATCTTTTCTCTCAAAAGCTACAAAGTATAATACATGTAGCACCTAATGATTTTTAATTTAAAAAAGAAAAAAAATGGATTTGAAATCCAGAACATGAATTTGGCTTTTTATACACCTCCACATTGGATTCATACCTACCTATTCAAAAAATGAGATTGGGTAATCATTTTGATCAAAATTCAAATTGCTGCTCTCTTTTGAATTTTAAAATTTTTTTCCTAAGAACAAATTAATATGGAGCAATTCTAGCATATTAAGTTGTTGAATCTGCTCTAGAAATTCAGAATCGTTCTATGAAGCTGTCGTATAACAACGTTGGCTGCTGAAAATTTAATCCTATTATAACAACATTGCAAATAGATCTTGCAGGTAAATCGCGCAGAATTTTCAAAAATTTAGTGAAATTTGAAAATTAACTTCAATAGGAAGGTAGCTCAAAATATGGTTTTAATATGTAGACGGCATGACATGCTCTTTCGATGAGCAAAATTTTAGCTCCATCGGAGTTGACTAGTTTCAAAAGTTCCCTCGTGAGTAGGTATTCATCTTTTTATTTTGAGGCAGTTACGTATGATGGCCTAACAAATAATTCAATTTAATCGATAAGTTTCTGCTGACCATTAAAGATGTTCCGTTAATTCGTAATCGAGTTTATCGTCCACTCTCCAGCGACTTTCAGCGATTCATTTTTTTTATTGAAAGTTGAATGGTTGGTAAGTACCACGAAGGTACATTTTTGCAGATAGGTATTTCTCTGTAAAAAAAAAAAAAAAAAAAAAAAAAAATAGGCTACATGTCCAAGACATAAACCTATATAGTCTACCTATACCCTAAGCCCACACAGTTGAATTCATTTCGAAATTGCGCCTCGTATCTATTTGTTAGTGATTATGCAAAACGTTCCTGAATTATTTCAGTTTGAACTTTCGGATACTAAATTATTATGTATGGCGATTTTTTAAACGATAAATTAGGTTTTTTTTTGCTAAAGGTATAGGAAGTATATTTCGGTCGTTGATTTCCGCTTCGTTTATTTTTGTTTCAATATTATCGTTTCATTTTAGTTTTACATTTTGTTCGCTTCTGGTTAGTGAATTTTTTTCCCCATCGTTATGAGAACAAGTAGACTGAAAGCAACAACTTTCAATTGACCTCATTACGAGTTCACTAATTGTGGAGCGAAATGATTCGTTTTTTTCTCTGTATTTTGAATAATATTGAAGACAACTCAAAATTCGTTCATTATACATTTTGAAATATCAAATAAAAATGTTAGGTAGGTACCCAAATTAAATTACCTATACATCAACGTAGACATGATCGATCACCTAAATTGCACGTTGAAAATAAGTATCGTCATTGGACATAAAATACCAGAATTAAAATCAAAAAAATAAATACATTTATAAATTCCCAATGAAACACCAATAAAAGTGTACATTGTTCAAAAGTTGCAACAAAAAAAGTTGTTGAATTGTGATTTAAAGAATTTACTGAGCTAGAATTTCAAGGACGAAACTTTATATAGAATATTTCCGGGTATAAGAAAAAGAATACGCCAAACAAAAATAAACGTCTGGACTATTTACAAATAAAACTTCTTTGCACTGAGAGAGTGGTTTCAAACGCAGACGAATAACTTTATCAGACGTAAAGCACTATAGCCTGAAGTTTTAACCATCGTAACATTTTCAAGGTGGTGAGAGCCGTTAGCACACCAAAAACTTTACTGAGACTCGCTACTTGGTTATATTGTAAAAAGACAAAAGACTAAGATTAATCGATAATGTAAATAATTTTTCGCTTTTTGATTTCCAGGAAATGTTTTCACCTAATTTGCATTTCAAAATTTCTCTCGCATATTTCCCAATGTGAAAAGCTTTTAACCGCCATGTATTTATTTCAACTTACATATTTCTGTTTTGTAATTGAGCGATGGATTCGAAACACCAATCAGTGTATGTTTTTTTACACAGTTTATTTTCCATCAATCTGAAAAATATTACTTAATGAATGTTCACAGAACGTATAAATATTAAGGGTTATGAATGAGCGTAATTTAATTAAATTGCTGCCATCAATTTGAACACTGTTGAATAGTATTTGAAATTTGCGCCCAAGCATTCGTTGTTGTAACTTTACGAGAAATGGAAAAAAATATAGCGCAAGTATTCATTTGGTATTATAGTTTTCTATTTCAATTTTTCTGCGCGAATACAATGTAATAAGGCCTATGTAGCTTTAGGTAGGTACCAACGTATATTTTATTTCGACGTTTTTTCCTTCATTCATTTAAGAACTCTATTTATATAATTTTGTGTTGGAGCTTTTTAATACGGAAAAATAAATAAATAAGAAATAAGACGTATCTGTTCCATAGGTCACTATACTCTTATAATTCGTATCACTCCATCAGTTTCTCAATGCGTTAAAGTTACGCTTGACTGGAAACAATAGAATTTTTCGAAGGTACTCGCGTACTTATATAAGAAGTTAACTTATACTTTATACATAATTTATGGCAACCTAGTTGGTTGCTGCGTAAACCAACTGCATTTTATTTTCATTTGAACTGAGAATAAAACAGATGAACTTATTTACTTTTGATGACATCAGTGGAAATGTTTCAAGTTGAGTAAGTAATCGTATTGAAATTGTGATTTTATTTCGCGTCAATTATCAAGTGAAGTAGGATGTGTGGTCTTTTCAATGCATTCATCAATTCATCATAAAACAAGAACTTTATTTTATGTGAAACAAATTCTCGCAGAAGTTTTATATTTTTCCAACAATTTCATCTTGGCTTTTTTTTTTGATAAAACAAATTTTGTGTAGATAAGAAGTACTTATACTACTTACTTATACCTAATGAACTGGAGCAAATCATTTTTCACTTTTGATCAATGTTGAAAAAAGCTTTTGCTCAATTGCTAAATCAAATCTGTATCATAAACACCAACTCAGTGAAAAGTACACTTCTTTGACTCATACCTATTTTTCTCAGTTACCACGGTACATCAAATTTGAATTAAAAAAAAGAAAAATACAATTTTTTGAAAATTTTTATGAAAAATAGCATAGCGCGAATTTTTGAACTCTGTAAAATCATTTGCATTCATCTTCATTTTTAGAAATAAAGATTAAGTACTCTACCTACCTTAATTACACTTCTGTAGCATCGGTAGCCATTTTAGAGAAAAATAATGTCTTTCACCACGCGACTATGCAACGCTTACCAAGTCTATGTAGACATGCTTGTCTAACAAATGAGTTACAGGAGTGTTTCGATCTACATACCTATTTAAAAGAATAGGTTTGGTTTGACTTGTTCTGTGTTAATTTGAATTTTGTGCTCTGCATCTTTCGTTATTTTCTTTGTTACCTATTTTTAGAAAATTTCAACTTTCACATTTTCGTAAAAAACCAAGACTTTTTACACAAAAAAAATCTGGGAAACTGAATTGTATGGAATAAAATTTCCTACTTGGGGAAATATTTTAGGTTTTTGCAAGAAGGTATTACAACTAGCACTAAATTTTTTGTACGGAACAAAGCTAGATCGAAAGAGCGTACAAAAATATATCACTAGTCAAAATTGGGGGGGGGGGAGGGATAAAATGAATGTTTTGATTTTTAGTGAATTTTTAAAGAAGATGGAAAAAGTTTTACCAATGTTCAAATTGACCTAAAAAGCTGAGATTTGGTATTATAGGTACCTACCTTTTTTTCCGACCCATTCTGAGCAGTTCTTAAGCCTCTGGCATGATTTTAGAAAATTTTCACAAAATTTTACCAAATAAAGTTGGAAAGCTAAATTTCTCTCTACACATAGGTACCCTAATTTCAACAAGTTGAATCAACGAGAGTTTATTTCAAGCTATTCTGGAGCCTCCATAGTGATATAGATATTTGGTTTTTTACTTTCTTTTCATTTTTTTTTCAATTTCGCCGAACGAGAATAATATGGTTTTGAACGGGCACACGCTCATTTGGAAAAAAATTGCGGGCTAAAGTTAATTTGGGCAGATTTTATGGCATTTAAAAAAAAAACTGGGGTTTTCAAAAAGTTGCTGTAGGCTTTATTAATGGCTTGAGACCACCAGAGATATTTCTCATGTTCCATTCAAACAGTGAGCAATAAAATCAGTGAGCGAGTGCGAGAGGTTCCTTCACATTTTCAATCTCATCAAGGTTCAAAATGCAGTCTCACAACAAATTAGACCCTACTCACGAAACTTTCAAATCCATTCAGGTTCTGATGATTGAAAAGTATGCACCTACTTGTCGAATAATTTTTCAATTTGTTGAAGTGACATCTTTCACTGTAAGCTCAACTTATGCATAAAGAATCTATAAAATTGTGGGGTCCCATGCTTTTGACCCTTCATTAGAATGTGTTCTATGGACAGATTTCCGGGATTGAATTACTTTTATACTTCGCACTAATGAAGAAATTGGATTCATAATACATATCTGGAAGTTTTTGATCAAATTTTCTTCATGCGTTTAAATTTTGTTTGATCCCATACTTTTTGAATCCAAAGTAGATACCTTCCACAGAACAACATTCAAACAAGCCCAGACCTTTAAAATTTCACTCACCCTCTTGGAAAATTTTCCAACGTACATAACATAATCCCGCCTCAATTAAGTAAAACGCAAATAATGAAATAGGCACCCACCTAATGCTGTGAAATCACAGACATAAAAACCCCCGCGGTGTCATAATGGTACCATAGACTTGCCATGCTCTTATCGATAGACACATAATCGAATGGTAAATGAGCGACAAAGGTAGGGCGTTGGGCCTATGCGTGTTGATCACAATTATACCACTACATTCATTTTAAATGGCAAAAAATCAACCGTTAATGTACTCTGTAAATAATGTAAGGCGTATATTCGAGGGGAAAGAAATTAAATTACACGTTTAAAAGTTGGACTAGGGAGCGCGATGCGAATTTCAAGAGTAACTATCCACCATGAAGCCGCTTTAATTAATGTTATATTTAAAAACATCGCTCGGCGCATTTTTATATTTTCCTATTACCATCCATTAAGTTTATTCTCATCTAATCGAGTTTTTGCGTTTTGTGTTTTTTTTTCGATTTTTTTTTTTTCGCAAAGGTATTTTTTTTACGATGAAACACAATTAATGTGAAAATACGACAGCTCGTGTAATTTTTCACCTAAAGGTTTTTCAATGCGAAAGTAAATCGTTATATGATTATGAATTTGGTCAAAATATGACTTCAATACAATTATAACTCATCAACGAGGTACCTAGCTAAAATTTTGGTCAATTATTTCTTCGTAAACAATTTCAATATTGAAGTTTACGTATAAATACCTTTATAGTATCATCTTACTTTTTCAATTACCTAATTGCTTTTTTTCGCTGTGTTCGTATAGCTGCTATAGTATAAGTAGTACATGATCGATATCATGAAATTCTCTCGATTCTCTTTCAGTAGATACCATACCTAAATTATAGGAACCCGTTTAAATATGTGATTAAAATAAAGTCTTTGAATAACGAAATTAAATTTTGAATAAAATTTCAGCTCGCCTTTAGGTATTTAACTTTTTGTAACAAAGTAGAAGCCCTTTTTATTTCATTTATTTTTTCTCTAAATGAGCAGTAAATATGAATAGAAACTTTCTGTTGAAAATCTATATAGACCTACAAAAAAGATGATAAGAGGAGTAGGAAGTAAAAGGATCGAGAGAGAGAGAGAGAGAGAGAGAAAGAAAGAATCTAAACAGAAGATAGGCCTACCTACTCCTTAGATACTCTCTACTTATCTTTAACGAATCTGATTATTTGTATATTTTCATAAAGGAAGCTAAATCAACAAATGTTTTAAATAGAGAAAATCTTACGTTAAATGTGGTGCTTTTGTTGACTTAATTAAACTTCTCGGCTTCATTCTTCAGTTTATGCTGCAGGATGTTATGCTGCAATTAAATATTTTACCGTGAAAGTGTTTATCGCGAGTAGAAATACCTACCGATATAGTTTATACTTATACATACACCTATACCTACCTGCCTTATACTATATTTATTCGTGTAGTGAAAGCTGAGAAGAAAATTACAAAATTTAGCGAGAGACGTTCGAATTCGAAACGCAAATTACAACAAATATATTTTAACGCTAACTCGTCTCTGAATTACAGGTTGGCCGGAAACCAATGGGGTCTTAATCGTAAACAGGTATCTCAAGTCGGATGCGGTTATACTCTAAGATTAAATAAAACCCATTACATCGATCATCTTGTATGTCTGTACTGTGCATTCGGATTTAAACAAAAAGGATTACATTACGAAGTAACAAGAGGCCCGCCCTGTACTAACTGCAAATATTACCAAACCGAATATCCTTGGCATTGCGGAAAACGCTATAAACATTTGTGCGTTGGTAAGTAAGCATTACATCTATATACGAGTACCTATAGGATAAAATACCCACCACATACATACCTTTGGTTTTTTTTCTTTTTGCTCTGCGATGTGCATCGACCTGATCATGTTTTTTGGTTTGGTGCGATCGTATTCTCATTTACCTTCTTTTATTAACGCTGTAAACGAGTAATTAATCGGAGACTTCGTCCACCCACTTGTTCGGTTCATGTATACTGCAAAGTTTTCAGTACATTACAACGAAATATGGTATCTATGTACGTACGTACAATACCTCCTCTTACCAATCAATCGTCGTATATATATTTCTATAATATAGATAGAAATATAAGTACTTTTTGAAAATAATTGACAAGTTTCGATTCGGAAAGGAACAAAACAGAAGATATATAATTGGGTCAATTTTATGGTACCTTGTTCTATTCTATCGCCGAGTAGTTAATTAACGCTGGTACTCGTATTTCTATTGCTACCTAGTATCCCGATGTTATTTTACTCCACTGGAAGAATAATATTAGTGCAGGAATAAAGAAATATTGTAAGAAATAATATCAGCGAACATAATATCGTTTTTTTCTTTCGATAGTGAAGGAATCGAGTTCATTTTTCTGGACGATTTTTTTTATCCATAACTGGTAGGTACCGATCAAAAAATTCTTGTATGTATCTACAGCAATATGATGAGAGTGAGAGATTTTCCAATAAATATAGGTATGTAGTATGTACCTATCTACACACAAAAAATATGAAAAAAAAAATCGAAGAAATCTGTTTTGAATCTTTGATCAATAATACCCATTTCCGATCTTTTGATAAATCAAATCAGAAATTTTACTGGGGCATAGTTAAATTCAGAAGTAACTCGATCTTTCCCTAAATTTCGACCATCTGCTATACTTTTCCAATGTCCAAAAATTCTCATTGATTCAATACCTATTTTAAAAATCGCCTTATCTAGCATTTATCAGAAAAAATTGTTCAAACATATGAGTTTTTTCTCAGTTTTAATACGAATTTATTTTTTTGTGTGTGGCAAAAAATGTCAGTTTCGGGGATTGAAGTAAAAATCATGACTAATGTACTTTCGAGTTCAACGATAAATTTTACGGGATTCATAAAACTCGTAATATCCGCACAGGATTGTTTATGTTATTTGCGTTGTTTTTTTTCTACCTTGGGACTCAGTTGTGGATTCAATTCAAAGCAGAATTTATGCGAAAGAATGGATAAAATTATTCAAAGCTTAAGTATTGAAATGGAGTTTTGCAAGGAGTCTGATAGATTTGAAGCTTTGAATACATTTTGAAGTCAGGTCAACGAACCTCCTCCTTCGTAATCTCGATTTTTTTTTTCTATTTGCATCCAATTGAAAAGAATGAAGTTTTAGGACCCTTCCTACGTGCAACACTGCAACTTTAAATTAAGATACCTACTCAAAAATTATAAAAGATTTTCATGTTTTCCAGCCTTACAGATCAAACATTTTTTAGTCTTTTTAATCCCGAGACTAAACAATACCTACTTCCTTACGTACAGGAATTCGAAACTGTTTGCATATTTTCAATTTCACGAGTTTAAAAATCTTCAGTTTTTTTGAATTGAAATTTGGTTTCCAATCCGGCCTTCTTCTTATTTGAGAACATGGTTGAGAACAGGGTTCATTCATGTTAAATTCATTTCCTACGAGATTAGTGATTATAAAAATCACAGAAATGTAGGGAAATGTTGAATTTATTAATAAGTACATCGAATTATACCCTACGTGGTGGCTTCTTTATTTCCAAAATAGGTAAACAAATCATGCTGGTATATTGCCCGAAGTAAAGATCAGATATGCTACCTACTACATCTGTAAATATTGAAAGCTTGTAACTTCTTCAATTTTGAAGTTGGAGTATAAACAATAAGCATACTCGTACATGTGTATACGTAGGTAACTTACTTTATAAAATCTCTGCTGTTCCATTCAACGGGGTAGTTAAATTTCACTCATCTGCAGTAGGTACTAATGAAACAACACCACAAAACTTTTATGAAATAAAATTCTTAGACTTAGGTACCCATATTTCATGGGTATTCGATGATTTTACTCCTTCGATTCTCAAGACTGGCAAATTATTTTACAGTGTAGTTTGTGTTGCATGCAGAGCTCCTTGGATGAAGTAGTATTTTTCTGAAACTTCAGATGTTCTTAAATAGGTACCCTGACTCTGAAATTTCTATTCATTGATATGTAAGATACTTTTCTACCTTTCTTTAAACAAAATTATATTTTCCATTTATTTCGATCAATCAAACTAGTTACCTAGTACCTACGTAATAGTGTAGAACGATTTTTTTTTCGCAAAAAAAAAAGAAGATTCGATTAACCTTTAAATACGTAGGTATTTTTAATAAACCAACTTCTATTGTTTCTGTTCATGAAATAAGCCGCTGTAACGAACGAAGACCAGAAAATCCAACCAATCCAACGTGACAATTGTCTGAAGCCAGAAAATACCAGCAGGTCGCGACCCACCAAGAGAACTGAATTGGAAAATTTCGAAAAAATAATACAACGTAAAATATCGAACGGAGATTCCTCAAATGAAAAGAAAACACCCGCCGACGAATTATCACAGTATTACAACTTAGATTCAGACAAAGTGAAGGAATGGCCATTACTGAAGGAAATTCATAAAGTTAATCAGTTTTCGTACCATAATGGAGTGGATTTGGAGTGTAATCTTTGCAAATACCTCGTAATATTTGCCGCCTGTTTGACCTGTGTTGTAGTAATAATAGCGGCTTATGTTTTCTATTTTCTACCTTATTAAACGCAATCAAGATGAAAAAAATGTAACAGCTTGAAAATAAAAAATGAAAACAATCTATTGAAAATCATTAATTTACATAACATTTTTTTAAAAAAATTATACATACCTACGATATAATTTGAAAATTTGTAACGTCGCGTTAATGTAAATTACGATGTTCTTTTACAAAACAGTAGGTAGGTAGGTATTTTTAAGCATAGTTCATCGATACAAAATTAATGTTTCATGTCCTCTTATTTATTCAAATGTAATAATAAAACGATGATAATGGAAAGATGATATTGATATAGATAAGATTGAGAATTCTACTTCATAGTACTTTGAGTATTTTACCAAGATGAACAACTAGAATTAGGTAAATCGATAAGAAGGTAAATCGAGTAATCACACAATTTGTAACGATATAATCGAGTGATATCTTATTCAATGATAAAAAAAAAGTAAAAAGTAAATAAAACAAAAAAACAACCATAAAAAACATTATTCCAATCTTAACTATATAATTTTAGGTACAGTAATATGTTCATTGTCTTTAAATAAAAACGGTAGGTAGGTAAATATAAAGTACCTACACAAAAATACACACGGATATTTGGAAATTTGTTGAGTTAGTAAAATAAGAAATGAAAAGACAGAAACGTTAACAAAAAAATTTAACAATAAACGCGCAGTATCACAACAGTATCGTTTTATAAACAAGTATTATTAACCCGTAGGAATGCTATAACTTAAAAGTATAAAACTGGAAGATAGTTTAATAAAATCAGAGACAGATAGGTCATGAGGATGAAAGAGAAGTGGAAAATTTCTCCCTGCCCCCTGCATGTCTGGTTACTTCTACCATAAATATTTTCTTTCCCTTCAAGTCGTTTTTTATCAGAGGAACCTTTTTTTTCTAATTTTATATGGTACCTATCTGCAGAGAAATTTTTTGATTGTGGAACATACTGAAGTTATACGTAATTTTAAATTAGGAAAAACAAAATGATATTCCTTTGAAAATTTTAAAAACAATTTAATTTTGAGGGAAGAGAAGGGGATGGACCACGCAAATTAAAATTTCATTGAAAATGGTAATTTGTTATTAAATAACATAATGAGAAAAAAATAGGAAAATTTGAGGAATACGTGAGCACACATTTAAAGAGAAAATGTAGGTACCTATACATATAAGTGAATAAAAATTGCTCAGGTATTTCCCATGTTCCAAGTGACTTCTTAACACCCAATCCAACACTGAATGATACGTAAGTAGACTATTTTTTTTTCAGCATATTAAGATCCAAAAGGAAAACACAATAGGTATCTCTATCTACACCTAAGGATATGGAAAAAAGAAAACGAGGATAATTTTGGTACCCTCTCATATGTAGGTAAAGGTATTCATCATGCTTTTCCTACTGACTTTAGATTTCCTATCCGTCTCTGAATAAAAAGGGCAAACTTCACGTCTTTAAAATGATGTACGTAAACGATAATGTAAAACAGCGAAACAGTTTTCAATTGTTCAAAAGAAGAAATGATTGGCGATTAAAAAATTTTCAAGAAACTGTTTCGTTCATTACATACACGAAGAATGAAAAGAAAAACGGCGCAAGAAATGAAACGATGAAATTCTCACATCCAATATAACGAAGTAAATTTTAGTGTTCGTTTGTTCAAAACTTTTTGAAAATATCAAAGAACGATGGTTTTCTGACTTCAGAAATATATGTAAGTAGGTACCTATAGATTTTTATAAGTTTAGTTACAGTTAAAATGTTCGTCTATGTATTTTCATATTTTTGTTCAATATAGGTCAATGAAACCAGATAGAAGACTTAGGTTGTACAGCAAAGATATATTTAATGACTTTTGAGATGATAACATTCGAACATTGCGAACCAATTTTATGCATAGGTAGAGGTAGGTACCTACTAAAATATTCCAAAACCACCGATACGAATAAACAGAATCATAATATATTGAAATTTCGCTCGGACGATGTATAAAACAAGAGTAAGTATATATTTGCCATAAAACTCAAACATTTATGGTTTGATTTTTGTAATTTTAAGCTTTCGTTTTACAACGTTATAAAATTGTAATTAAAAAAAAAGTTTAATGATTTTGCATACGCTCGTGTTAATTTTATAGGTAATTTAATCGTATGATTAATGTTCCTCAATTAAGATACTGTCGCCAAATTTCTTCATAATATTTCAAAGCGAGTAAAAATAAATAATAAAAACAAGAAAAAAATCAACATCAACGCCTGGAATAATAAAGTAGACTTCACAAAATGACTAGAACATGTTATCCTTCGAAATTCAATTTTGTTTCTCTCAAAGATACACCAAAATTATTGCTGTCGATGAGAGATGGGCTAGCACATACTTAAAGTCATGATAACACGAATTTGATAAGATTAAAAACATATAGTCATATTCGTATGTATAACGATGCGACGAATATACAAAGTAGAAATGAAAATAAGTAGGTAATTAAAACTCACTTGGTGCGAAAAAAAAACAATCTTTGGTAAACATTATTCGATAGAATCGTGTAGAAAATTTTAACAAATAAGTATATAAATTACAAATTAAAACAACCAAAACAAAAATAGTACAATATGTACAAAAACCGCGTTTAACAACAGGACATTTCAAAAATGGTCCAGATAATACATTTTATACATTAGTTAGGTACGTAAAAAAAATGAATGGAAAAATTGAATGAAAAATTATCGAAGTAGAGTATACTCGTACTTGGGGGCAAAAGTCATGAAATCGTTGATAATAAAATTTCTCGCAACCTTTAGAGGATAAAAATAAGAAGCGCCATAGAACATGACTTCAAGTTTTAGCTGACAAATTAGCCTCCAACTATTCAAATAAAATTCAAGTACTAGGTATACGAGGAAAAATGTGGAAAGTTCACGTACGAGTACATATAATTGGGTTTATCGAGTGAATATTTAAAATCAACCGAATGAAGTACGACTCAATATTTCGAATACTGAAATGTGAAAACTTCTATCCTCAATCAGGAAAAATTTCGCGAGATAATTTCAAGGACTTATTCAAAGAAGGTCATCTTCTACCTACATCTGACTGGCGAAAGGAAATCAAAGTCGTATCTACAATGCGATACAAAGACTTGATACAGAAATTACTTTAAGAGTCCGGTGGTACTTATTTTTTCGCCAGGCAGAGTAGGTATTAGGTAATACTAGGAAAGTAAAATATTGACAGAAATTGAACAAATGAAACCAGAAGCAAAATAAATAGTGAAATTTTTGATCTTAAATTGACATTTATTTGCCATTTCATTTTTTAAAAAATGTTCAAAAATTATAAAGATGCGTTCAGAACCACTTTTTTGGTCATCTGTAGTTGGAATGACTATACAATATTTTGGAAAAATTCCGAAGAATACCTAATTTGTTATGTGCAAACGTGCAAATCATCTCAGTGACCTAATTTTTGTGGGTATTTAATGATAATTTCGCTGAGAATAAATACGTGATAATTTTCCATTCGAATTTTTCAAATTCAACATTCTAAAAAAATTACAATTTTTCCTTTTTCTTTCTTTCGAATACGATTACGTGTAAGTTAGAATCATTCTATATTTTCGATAGTAAAACGAAAAAAAAAAATGTAAAATGAAATTTTCGAGTTTCCAACGTACAAACTTGATTACATACGTAAGTAGGTACTAGGTACCTATTTTAAATTATATGTAGTAAAATCAAGATTTTCTCGATGATCGATACATATAACATTGAATTTTTAGCAGCCTCACAAAGATTACTACAGGGAGGTATTTTTCTAATACAAGGTACTTTTCGTTCAAACAGAATTTATTTGAACAAATGTTTCTCTACTTCTTCATTCGTTCATTCGTGAATGGTAGATAGTAAGTAGGTATCTAGAGTTTTAAATGTGATAAAATATGTAATTAGTCCTAGTAGTAGGTAGTTCTGATCGAACTTTGGAATTTAATAATCCTATTGAAGCATTAAATACATGTATTTATTCTGAAGATGCCTAGGAATTAAATTTTTTCTTATTCCAAAATTTTAAAAAAATGTGAAATGAAAAATTTTTGAAAATGTTTTGAATGATTCAAAAATCTACACAGTACGTGTCAGTATTCGAAAAATGAAATAAAGTCACACAAAAGTAAAGAAAAAGGAAAATTTGCACCACCGAGATGAACTGAAACTCTCGCCAAAAAATAAACAGGTGAGCTGTTTCTAAACAATTTTGGGATAAGGTATTGCAATACCGGGAATTGTTACGAAAAGTAAGACACTCTGAGTGCCTAGTACGGTTGTAGAAATGATAGGTACTCACAACGCAAGGTAAATATTGTACGAAGTACAAAACTTGGAAAATGAGAGTACCTACGTATTAGTGGAAAAATATAGGTCCTTTGAGCCTTTAAAACTTTGTGCTTAGGAAAAAAAAAAGGAAATGTAACTCACTTGTTTTTTTTTTCTCGAGAAACTTTCAATTATCTCATAATGACAAGAAATAAGTAGGTAGGTACTTAAATGATTATCTTTCGTAGATATTGGTGACTGCCTCACTGAGAGCTGAAAAAAACGAACACAAATGCGGCGACTAAAATCTGCATGTTGATTATTAACTGATCAACGCTAGACGATTGAAGACCGCGAGATGGTTGTGGGATAACAATAGCATGAGACTGTGGACACTCCAGTTGATTTTTTTTACTCTCAGTTAAACATTGATGGAAACTTTGTTTATTCAATTTGGTGATGGCACAATAATGGTACCAAGAAGTGTTCGAAGTGCAGTCTTGTTTAGTACTTTTCACGCTATATGCGTCTAAATATCTGAAAAAAATCGAAGTATTCGACTTCAAAATCACGCTCATGTAGGTATTGATCATGTTTTTCAATCTCAGAAATCAAGCAAGTAAATCTATTCGTGATCGAAGAGGAAAGTATAGGAAAGTTTTCTGGCAAGAATTTAACGTGGTAATTTTTTTCATGAACAAATGGACATATTTTTATCCTGATAGATGAAAGGTTAGGCATTAGGCAACCATGCTTATGTTAGGTCTAATTTTTTGGTAGAAGACCTATTCATAACGTGCACCAAACGTGATCAACTTACTCCTTTGGTGCTGCAACTGTCATCAGAAAATTATACCTAATTATCTGGCAAACATTAACTTGAACTCATCATCTTTCGTAATGGTAAACGTTAATCATATGTTTACGAAGAAAGTGGGCGGTGCAGAATAATGAAGTGACCTATACGCGATGTTGATAATCATACAAATTGTTTATTCAAATACTAGCTGCTTTTAATTACTCGGTTGACCTTTTAAATAACGTCTCATATTATTATCCGCTTACTTCACAGATGAGCAAACTTTTTCGTGCATTTCTTCGTTTTATTAGTCGTCGTTGTTATACTATAGTAGGTATGTTTTTAAAACATTGTATGAGTATTTTAAACCAAATAATGTGAGGAGTATTTTAGGCTCGGTCTATTAAGATCATACACGCCTATTGCTAAAGTTCAATCAATTTTTGCAATATTTTTTAATTTTTATAAATGTAATTCTACGTTCCAAATTCTTAATTAGGTATTATCAGTCTGTTATTTCACTCGTTTTTCAAATAACTCATCAGCACACTGTTTTGAACGAAATTAAACAATTTGTGGACACATTAGACCGTCCTGAGTAGTCAAAATGAGTATTTTCAAGAGATACCTACCTCTGAACTTTGGTACTCGCGAAGAAAAATTCGAAAAGTCAATTTTTACATTTCCCGAAATTTTATAATAAAATTGCAGCGAAAACATCGAATTTCTTACCCCTGCATTGTGGAGAATGCAATTAATTTCACTGATAGCTCGCTGAAGAAGGTAGGAGTCCAGGGTTATAAGTCTCTGATATTTTCACGTCAAATTATTTTTAGGACATTTAAAAAAAAATTTTCACCTGCCTTTTTCAACTTTCCAAAAAAGAGGCCTTCTACAACCTACCCCGTCTACTTAATGATGATTTTATACATTCAGTACATTAACCCCATATACGAGTATTTGTAATCAGTTGCGTGATCAGCAACAAAACTAAAAGTACGAGTACGTCGATTTAAAATAAGCCTACCTATAGTGAGGGTACGGTTTTGAAAAAAGCAATAAGTGATAAATGGACGTGTTTAAATCATAAAAATAATCTTAATTAACGAAAAAATGTCTTTCTACGGTGAAACGATTTATAAAACGGTCTCCGGACAGAGGCCGGAAATTACTTCGGTCATAGCCGAATTTCATAATACCATAAATTCATGTTAGGTACCATAAAACGAACGCGATTTAATTCATAATATATGTTCTTCATTCGGCCATTAAAAATCAATATAAGACCGTTTTACGTCAATTCCAAACATTTTTTGCTGCATGTTTTTTTTTCACGCGGATGAGAGATTTTTTTCAATAGTTAGTACACGAACAATAGTAATAGGAAAAAAAAGAGCAAACGTTCGGATCGAATTTCCAATTTGTTTTATTCCACAAATACCGACCGATGTGCGGCGTATTACACGAGATGAGATTACTTCAAAGATTTTTTTTTGTTTTCATTAGTAGGGTGCAGAAGCTGCAGATACCTATACGTATAGTCTATTATGTAGATGACAAGTTTAACTCATCAGTTATCGTCCGACTTCCTGCTCGTTGTAACAATACCCTAAGCCTTATAGCCTTTAGTAGGTATTTCGTGCAAGTTTTTTTTCCATCATTTTTATACGCTTAAACAATAGGCAGATAAATTAATTTCATAAAAGCGTGAAAGATTTTCCAAGCAAAGTTTTCCTCTTGCAAGTTGTATAGGTTGTACACGTGGTGGTCTCTACTCAATATACCATACTATAGGCCTCTCTATTATTATATAGACTTCTTCTCATCGTCGTTGATCCAGTTCTTCGTGCTTTGGACGGTAACCGTAGGAACCTACTGCTACATACCTCTACTACTAATGCTAAGATGAGATGGTTTTATCAATGCACTTTGATACTCGAAGAAGAAGAAGAAGAAGCTCGATTTTTGCGTGAAAAATGCTACATTTCATTATAATCAACGAGTATAATAGCGAAAGGCTTTTCATTCTTTTAAGCTTGTTTGCTAGTCGCTGAAAAACTTTGTTGATCAAGTAGCTAAAGGCAAAGGTAGGGCGAGCTATCTGCCAAAGTGGTCGTTAACGTCATCAAGTGTATATATCTCCTCACCATCTTCTATTGTTTTTCTAACCAAATAAAATTCATCGAATCGAAAAATGGTACGCGCCACCATCTTTGAGGAAGTACAAAAAAAAAAGCTACAGAACGATGACGACGTAGTGCGTGGTTATAGTGGAGCGTAGCGAGGAGCGCGTAGCTGCGCGACGATTATTCATGATTTTAGAAAACTATTTCAAAACCATCAAAACGAACTGAAAACTACACCAACTGATCACACTCTTGCACTGTTATCAGTTGGTGTAGTTTTCAGTTCGTTTTGATGGTTTTGAAATAGTTTTCTAAAATCATGAATAATCGTCGCGCAGCTACGCGCTCCTCGCTACGCTCCACTATAACCACGCACGTAGGCAGCACAGGCAGCACAGCAGAGCAGAGAGCACAAACGTTGATAAGTTGATAATCTTTCGTACGTTATTAACATCATAAGCGTCGAATAAAAAGCGAATATTTTTGTCAGCGCCTTTTACCTTCGAAAAATTGCGTCGGCAGCACACAAAACGCAGCGATAACAGGAAAAAATCTACGCTATACGCTTAAAAACAAACGAACGCGCGCCAAAAACGAGAGCTTTACTCCGTTTTGAGAATAATGCGATTAGTAAAATCGTCAGGTGAATATTTTATAAGCCATTGAAATACAGCGAAAAATACGACGACGTATAACAAGGCAACCAGATATAATGAAGTGAAACAGAGAAGAAATGTATAGATATAGATGATGCTATACGTGATAATAATGATATTCATTGGGGTTGTTATTTCGACTATTTTCGTCGTCGCCGTCGCTATGTGCATATTCGAGCATAAATATGTAAACAAAGGCCGGGATTTTGATGCTGACTGATAAAACATACTAAACACTATAGGTATGTACTATGTAGGTAGTAGGTAGACTACACAGTCTATACATACATACACGATACTCGAACTCGAAATACATAAAGGTCGCTATACGCATTTCTAATCTGTCGTAAAAATTTAAAGCTCTATCGCGAATAACTTTAAATAAATGTCGAAAACTTACTGCTCAAAAAGCGGCGATCCGTTAGCGCGGGTTAGGCTTACTGCTAAATCGTGCAATTCATTCGCAGTGACGCTTTTTATTTTATAATACGAACAGAACTCGTACTCCCGTACCCAATCGGCGTATTTCTTTGAATTAGCTGTTCGTAAATCTAAATAATACTGCTCGTAGTCGTATATCTGTAAATATGTAAATCATTTCGTAATTATTTAGATATATAGATAGGTATTAGGTATGTATATTTGCAGCCATCAGAGAGACCGAAAAAAAAAAAAAATACACTATGGAAGGAAAATGTATGTGTGTAGGTGCCTACCTTTCCGGTCGAATCGTCGAATTTATATAAACGAAAACCTGGGTTATTATATTCCCTCGGAGAGATCGAAGGTGTCACAAAACCAAATGAAATTGGTTTACCTGCATCGAATTCGCAATAAGAGTTTAATTTTAAAATATTTTCTCCAGTGTAAACTTTCCAAAATATACATATAAATAGGTATCCAATAGGGTGGATCGTTTTCCATTTTTTCCCCTTTTGTTTTGAACACGAATATGTTCCTGGACTCAACTGAGAGTTAATCTAAATACAAACGTAAAAAAAAACTCGAGGAATGAACTTTTCAAAAAAAGTTTTCTTAGATTTGTCAAGCGATTATTCAACAAGCTAGGTTGTCAATGTTGTCACTTGATAGACCTTTTTCAAAGTTTCAGGAGCGGTGCGGAGGAGTTGTGAAATACTGTCGAAAGAAATCTTAGGTCTGAGGTCTCAATTTGAAAGTTTTTTCGAATTAGCTTCAAAATTTCAAAATTATACACCCACTTAATGACTGAAAAATTGATAAAAATTGTTTTGAAAAGTCTCAATAAAAAAATGTTGAGTACCTATTTGAAATCTAACAACTTAACATATTTCAAGCGTCGAAGTGCATTTTTTCGATTTTTGATAAATTTTTGGAAATAAAATTTGGCTAAAAAAAATTAATGTAAAAAATCAAAATTTTATCATGCATCTGAACAGCTGAAATTTGGTATGTGTTCTATTTACGATCTACCAAAACGATTTTTAGCAGTAGAGCCTCTATCATGATTTTTGAAAGATGAAGATTGAAGATTTGAAAAGTTCAATGTACGATAAAATCTGAAATTCGGGTTTAATATATGCCCTATTTTTGGCATGTCGTGTTTGCTGGAGATGATTTTAGGCCATTTTGGGGGCTTCGTGCAGCAACTATTTTTTAGAAATTCCAGTTTTACAAAAAATATCCTATAATGTAGCCAATATAAATTACACACTATTTTGTCAAAATTCGGGTTCTCTCATCAAATTTAGAAAAAAAAGGCGTCATGAGGGGAAGCGTGGAATTAATGGTCCAAATCCTTATGAATTTCACTAGTACCTATCTAAAGTGAGGACGTTCATTTTTAGGAGCAAATTATCACATTATTTTGAGACCCAGAATGACTAAAAAAAACTACCTATACCTATCCAGTATCTAGTATGTCGGTTATTATTATTTTTTTTATAATAGAAAACGATCCACCCTCGCAGTACTAATTCAACGTACCTGTATCATTATAAAACACTCGAAATGTATCCGCGTGCAAATGACCAAAAAACTGAGCAGAAATTATATCGGCGTTGTTTTCAATCATTCTCAAATACCTGGCGTTATTTTCATCCGACATCATACATTTGGGTAAAAATTCACGACCAGGCTCAACAAATCCGGGAGGCATATGCCCGAACAGGAAAACCTAAAATTGTAATTTGAAACATGATTATGTACTTTCACGTCAATGTCGATTATTTTTAATTTGTTTGTAATGTAAACTGCTACGTATTTCGATCATTCATTTTTGACCTGTAGGTATATATACGAGTATCTCATTCGTAAAGGCGAACTGTTTCTCGGTTAGTTGTGTAATGGGGACATTTTTAGTTTGGAGTTTTCAAATTTTTCCATTTCATTTCTCAAAGAAAAACACCCAAAAGGATAAAATCTGTTTTTCTTATCGTTTTTAATTGAGTGTAATTTTTTTCGTTTCAGTTTTAGTAGGCAGTAGGCACGTAGGTACTACGTATACAAACAGGGGATATCAATTTTTTTTTTTGGTAGAATAATTCTCTTGAAAACATCTCTCGGCCTATTCCATTGAGAATTTTCACTTAACAGCTAAGAAACAAAATTTGACCAACACTGAAATAATTCGTAAAGCAGTAGGTATACGACCACGTATATTTTTTACATCGCGATAATTGATAAAAATATTTTTTAATAGGCCCACACCATTTTCAACAACTCTTGACCAGAAAAATACACATGTGAGTTAATTATACCTACCTCAAAACGTATTTTATTACGACATTAAAACGTGTAAAACGAGAGTTAATACACGAGTCAAAAATATTTTTGTAATTAAAATTTTTTCAAATAGTTTCACGTTTCGTGGTAAAATAATCGCGTTTCAATGACGCTGTTGAAAGGTCTGCAAAGCCGTTTTTAAACGACCGCATACACATTTAAACGATATTATCCGCTTTAGTTGGTCATTTTGTTTTCCCTAAATTTAATACGAGAGGTCGAAACGTCAAGTAATTTATTTCTATACACTACATACACTCGGTATACACTATTCGATAGCGCTCAAATTTCAAGTACCTACGTATTTCAATTCAAATGTGTAACCACTTCTAGAAAATAAATTCCACCAAAAAATATCCTACGCCTTTTACCATAAAAAAAATTATATTCTTCGTTATCGTTGCCAAATTCGCCGAATTTTAGTTTAAAAATTAAAAATAAATGGGTGAGAAGATACGCTTATTTTATTTTAGATGATAAACTTTCGGTCAAAATATTTTAAATTAGCAGTTCAAAACGGAAAATATGAATAAATTACGTTTTCAGCTTCATTTTCCAAGAAGTTTAAAGAAAAAACATGAATAAATGAATCTTTTACTTGACAAAGGCAGAAACCACAACTGAAAATATGGTAACATAAATTCACGTAACTTTCTCGTAATATATAAGACCAGACGACAAGAATTTTATACTTGAATTAAGTTTACATTTTTGATACTTCAAATAAAAATAGGTTTAAAAAAATCAGGCTTTACGTAAGCTCAGCTACTTTGAAGTTTCAATCGATTCGACAAAATGAAAAATATAAATTTTTAATATACAAAAACAACATTCGCGATGTGCTTATGTTTCGCCTTATAATAATACAACATACGAATTTTTGGGGACAAATTATTCTCTTAAATTTCAATTTTGAAAAATAATTTCTGTTTACTAGGTTATGGTTTTTGCCATTCAGACCAGTATTGTTGAGGGTTTCATATATGAAATGGATATTTTTTTGAATGTTGCCATTTTTCTCTAAATCTCTCAAGGACGATTAAAGGGGGAGAAGATTCTAAAAGTTTACCACCTACGTAGGTATTATAAGATTAAAAGTAGACATATTCGTTACATAGAAGTAAATTCAATGCCAAATGATAAGTGAATTTTTTACATAACTTTTTCAATGGTAAATAAGACAGGTGTGCGAAAAAAAATCCACACAAAAAACTGTTTTCCATCTAGGATGAATGATTTTTGCGTCCAAGTTATTTAACTCGAATAGAACAAAAAAAATAGAAAAAATTAAAATAAGCTAGTAGTTTGTTCAACTGGAGAGCAAAAATGATTTTCGACGAATTTTGAGATTTAATTGCCCGAGTGAAGCGAGAAAAATAATTCAAAATCGTCAAAATCACTTTTACTCGCGGTTTGGATAACATATTTTTTGTTATGAGGGAGAAAAATGCCAGCGAATTTTAAATTTTAAATTTTATGGCAGATAAAGCTCATAAGGCCAAAGGCCCATTTATCAATTAGCAAATTTTGTTACTTTTCAGTATTTTTTTCTTATCTTAAAAGTACCTCCGTGTTTGTTGAAATTTTTTTCATCGTTTATTCATTTTTTTTTTTCAAAAATACCCAAGGTTTTTGAACTATAGATAATTTTATAAATTTTTATGTAGGATAAAATCCTGTTATTTATACTAATTGTAAGTCTACTCATTTGAGGTTGTTAGTTGTTATACTCGATTTTTTGAAAAAAAAAAATCAAAACGTAACACACACTTAGATATTATTAAATGTAAAATGGTATAGGTATAATTCATAATAAACGTTTTATAATTTTATAAATGAAAAATTCGATTTGCAATTTCACGTCATAGTAAGATGGCGTCGTATTATTGATTAATTACGCATTAAAAACTAAATTACCCGTATAAAATTTTTACATAAAAATTATTTTTAGAAAAATTCATTCACAATTCATTAAGCGATTAGGTTTTTTTTCCAGAGGAAAAAAGCTCATTTTACTCTCACAACATCGAGCTTATACCATTAGTTAATCAACGTTACTTTTCATTTTGACACAGGCAGAAAAAAAGAATTAGGTATTAAAAAAAAAACATCAAACATCAAACGGCGTTATTTAATATGTGAGTTCGTGCAGTTTAGACATTTAGACTCTTTTTTCGTGGGATAAGCCTATAGCACTGCTTAGTTAATTACAAACAACGTTTCAACTTATAAAATTGAACACTTTCTTATACCTACATTCATTAAAAATCGATTATACCGGACAAGGTGCATTTTTGGATATTTATACCCTACCTATTTATATACGTAGCCTACTTATTTTGCTGCTGGAAACGATACTTTACGCTACATGCACGGTAGGTAAATATTTTGAAAAATCTAAATATCGAAACAAATTTACAAACCGAACTTATTCTGGTGGAAAAGTATACCCAGACCCATCGCTCTCGTGTACCATACAGCAGCCGAGATAAATACGACTGCGGTTTTGCATGAAGAAACCATGAAAATTTCACGTTTGAAATTTCAACCAGTCGGAGTAGGTACAGACGTTATGTACTCGAAAAGCAAGTAAGTAGGTATACATGATTCGGCCGTTTAAAAGCGAATCATGATTTGTTTTGCCAAATGTTCAAAGTAGTAAGCACAAGAAACTTACAGTGCTTTTTTTTCTTCGCACTTCTCTTAGAACGTGCTCCAGCCATTTCCACTGATTTAACGGATCTTTATTTGAAGCCATATAATTTGTATTCAAGACTACAATTGTAGGCCTGTTTTTCTGTTCGATACTGTAGTAACCGCCTGTTAACAATCAAACGTTTCCTATGCAAGATTAAGGTATATTAAAAGCAATATATTTTTCAGCAGCTTTAATGCGTAGATACTTCAGTTAACCTACTCTGAACGAATAATAAATAGGTACCTAGCATTTCATTTACACCTAGTTTAGCAAATGATAAATGCATCGAATAAAAAAATCCGAACGGGTATTTCTTATAAATTCTCGTACTCGGTTTCTTCTTCCTTAACATAAAATTTCCGATAGTTTGGAAAAAGAAGTTCTGTTTACGGTACAGCTATATACAGCAATAAGAGAATTTACTCTCTGGATAAAATGTATGGCGGAATGTCACTTGGACTTATGTTGAGTGATTGCATTTGAAGGATAAAATTTTATTTTAACTTTTTTTGTTTCGAAAAATCGAATTTTATTAAGGATGAAAAATTCTTGATATTTCCATCTTCTCTACAAGAAAAAAAATTCAATATGCACTATACAGGGTGTCCACTCATTTCTGGGAATGATTTTCCCTGACTTTTCCAGGTTTTCCAGACCAATTTTTACATTTTTCCAGACCATTTTTTTCCACTTTCTATGCATACCCCACACTTTAATAGAAGAGATATTTTGGGGGGGGGGGTGTAATTTTATTTCATAAGCTTCTCTTCGAACTGGATACTTCTTCAAATATAAAAAACAGCTCAACTTCGATAATTAACTTTTTAAATTAAAAATAAATAAATAAATAAAACATGCACCAATTTTGGCTGATTGATACAATATTCATATGACTTATGAAAATGTTTCCTTTGTTTTTTTGATTTTTGGAAGCTTGAAAATGTGAAATTTGTTTATTTCAAAATGAGAAACAAATTGGCCCGAGCGAAGCGAGGGCTAGAACACTTGAAAATTTTAATTTCGAGATTCCTAAACACGAGTTTTTTTTTTAACGGAAAGAGTTTATTTTTTGGTTTTTTAAATTTTAATATTGGAATGATGTTTTTTTGAAAGAAGTTACTTTTGAAAAAAAAAGAGAACAAGCTCGAGCGAAAACTTCACATTTCAAGAGGCATAGAAACGAGGTTTTTTCATGTGAGAACAGGTAGTTTTTTTGGCTTTTAAAATTTTAGAATTTGAATGACGTTTTTTTTTTCAAAGGAAGTTGATTTTGACAAAAAAAAAAAAAAAAACAGAACAGGCCCAAGCGAGGGCGAAAGCTCTTCTAAATTCGTATTTCGAAATGATTAAAAACGAGGTTTTTTCGAGTTCATTTTTTGGTTTTAAAACTTGATTTTTATTATCTAGAAATGTTCATCTTGACCTGGAAAAAGAAAAGAAAACAAGCCCGAGCGAAACGAGGGCAAAAGCTTTTGAAAATTTGTCTTTCGAGCAGTAAAAAATAATGTTTTTCTTTCATCACAGATCCTTATCCAAAATTTGCAATTGATCGTTTTTTCAAAATTCCAGGATTTTGCGTGAAAATTACGAAATTCCCTGACTTTTCCCTGACTTTTCCAGACCGACCAAATTCCCCGACTTTTCCAGGTTTTCCAGTCTTGTGGACACCTTGCTATAGATAAGTAAGGTTTTGGGTGCAAAAGTGCATCTACTTTGTAATTTTTGCGTTATTCCTGTAGGCTCAAAAATGACTAAAAATCATTCTACATTCGTGGGTCTCATCTCATTGCTCCAAAGAGGACTAACACTACTGTGAAAACTTTTAGGTTGTGCTTATGTTTAGACATGTGTCAGTCCTCTTTAGGAACCCCAATTGTACAGGGTGGCCAGAAATATCGGGTACCCCTAAAAAAGTTTTCTAACTAAATACTTCGGTTGGTCACAGTGAATGATAATAATGATAACACATGATTGGTTGTTGGACTGGAGAGATAACATTCCACCAATCATATGCATCTACTTCACGTTGCCAACCTATATTTTTAATGAAAAACTTTCTTAGGGGTACCCGATATTTCTGGCCACCCGGTAAGATTATTGGTAGGTTAGTACACAAATTTATAGTGGAGAATACCTATACCTACTTTACCGAATTATTGGATTTTTTTATCACATATGTATTATTAATTTATTATGTAAGTATTCGTATAAAATTGAAGAACCAGCGTGAGCATCTGTTCAAATTGTAAGAATTGGATTCCAGGGAAAAACTGCGTGTAAAATGTTTTTTCTTTTTTTTTTATCGTAGGTACAGAAATGCATTTAAAAGCCTAAAAAATATAGGCATGTGAAGCAAAAAAAAAAGTCATGTAGGTAAACTGAAGTACGCAATAGAAAATACTATCAAATAATTCTTCGAAAGAGCATGAAATTAGATATTCATCTAAATAATGCAATGATTTAAGTACCTAGGTCTACAAATATTTAAATTATAGTTTTTTAAAGGACCTTTTAGATAACCCTTTTTTTCTACAATGCATCGAAGCGAATGCCCTGTTTTCGAAACACAATCGTTGAAAATGAAAAGAAAAGTTTAAAGTAAATTGAAAAAGAATTTTAAAACAACGTGTTTCTCGTTCATTAAATACTCGTAGGTTTATATTGTCGAAAACGAGTGAATAATAAAACCGAACGTGTTGAAATAAAAGGCGGCAACACTTTTGCTGCATATCGTATCCCGCACACTTAATTATTATGTTCACAATACGGTATAATAACGAATAAAGCTCGTTTTTCACCAGTTTTCAAACAACGAGTAAAAATTTTACACTATACAAATTAAATAGAACATTCCAAATGAATAATTTTACGTGAATAATATTCATTGGAACTCTCATATACGCGCTGCTAAAAACACAACCCCACAAAGACAACTTACCGGATGCGAAAGTCTCCAAGGCTTCGGAAGGAAGCCATAATTTCCATAACTCGGTTATATGTTTGTACATAGAAGGATCAGATGTCGGATTATCAGTGTGCCCTACAACTGGTATCACGAAAAATGTACTAAAAAACTGTTTAAATAAAGACGTAGTCTTAGCCAGAGCGTCGATGGTTTTTAAAGTCGATATGTTCGCTATCGAATCGCTGAAATGATTAAAAAAAATTAATCAATCATTACACCATATCTACCTATAGGTAGGTACCTAAGTTTATACTAGTAAATAACAAATGAAAACAACATCAACTACCTAACCACAATAATAACAATTTTTTAAGAAATGGAAATTTATTGTAAAGACGTGCCATGAAGTATTTGCGGTGATACTATAAAGAAACTCGTGTTTCCATTTTTACAATCTTTTTATTGGGCATTTATATTCCGTTAGGTTATTTAATAAAGCATCATAAAAATGCACAACAAAAATCCAAATCGATAAATTTTACCTCTGAATTTATCTCATCGCTTCAACTTTCCTCTATTCGCTTTAGCATATTTACCATCTTTCTTTAAATTACAAATTATCAAGACAAATAAAAACTATAGGCAGGTACCACCAAAAGTTCACATGCTTTAAGCCTACATAGTATATTATACCACCCGCATCATCCAATTCTTCTCTTTAAATACCTCATAGTTACACCTACGTTTTACAACACCGAATGACACACGAATGTGATCATCTGTTTCTTATAAAAGCTTGGAAAATGATGAATACGTATGTGATGTGCAATGTGTTTTTATTACCACAACGCGTGGAAATAGAAAATCAAAACGAAGTTATTTCTCGTCAAAAATGTCGAGGGGTCGATGAAAAGAGGTAATCAGTATTCTCTATCCCAGATTTTCGGCGACTGCAGTGAGACCTTCAAATCGATTTCGACAGATTTCGAGTCGATCTGGAGTCTCTCAAAAGCGAATTTCTCTGTAACGTGGAATCATTCCAGGAGCTCGAGGCTCCAGTTCAGTTCAAAAGTACTCACAATTGATATGATGGATCGAATTCGAGGGATACTTGTACTTATACCTATGCAAGATCCCAACCTACACACCTATATTATATATTTATGATTTACAATTTGTAATAAAATAATCATATGTAACACAACAAAATGAAAACAACTCAAATACGATTTAAGTGCGATAAAACTCTGTAAAGTCGAAAACAATATAAAAGAAAAGATAAAGCTGAGACGCGCAAGAGGAAGAGAGTAAAGTAGGTATGGACAGTGAAATGGTACACTATATCTAACAATTCCAGCTCGTATTTATATCGCAGTGAAACTGCATGTGGTTTTTTATGTGATATCGATTAGGTTTCAAAACGTACTATGTGATTATGCTTAGTTTAGTGGTTTAAACGACCATTTTTGAAAATCTTCTAACAAATGCTGGCTCATTTGTTTTCTTTTATATTTATCTATACCTAGCAACGTTAAAGTAATAAAGCGGATTTTGAAATTTTTTACGAATGAATTTTTGAACATTGGTGCTCGGCGGATGTTTACCATTTTATATAGGCACCTAATATTTTTTCTCCCCTTGACACAATGTACGTTATTGGCTTAAAAATTTCAACAGTCTTGGCGTTTTCTGTGTTGAATTAAGTATAGAAATTCGCTTTCGAACGAACCATATTGTACTTATTAGCCAAAACAGGAAAGAAAAAACCTTTCGAGATAAAATGTAAAATTTAAATTTATGAAACAATACGATCTAGTAATGCCTATTTTTTTCGCCCGCTAAATTGTGTAGTTCAACTTGTTAAAAACATTCAATAATTCATACTCGACTGGATTACGCAAGAAGATAATAAAAAGATAGTGTTACCTTGCTACGCTGGCTTGTTGAAATACTTACGTATATAGCCATAGATTTATTGCATAGACATATTTTCTACATGGCCTGCTTTTTTTTTTTTTTTTTTTGAGGCTTTTAAGGGCTGTGAATTGCCAGCAGGGTCAGAGGAGCAGCGGACAAGATGAAGTTATACTCGAATTTATATTTCGTAGAATAAATTACAGGATTTTTAAAAAATTGAAAGAAGGAAAAAACGGAGTATATAAGTTGTCAGAAGAAAGAATTTGATCGAGGGTTGAAAGGAAGCGAGGATTAGCAAACGTTCGTTATTTAGAATGCAATAATAAAAGGCTCCATAGCGTGAGATAGACAGCAGCGATGTCAAATAAACAAAGTTGTGTTCTAAAAATCAGATACGTTGAAGATTGAATTATTATATGAGACGAATGCAAAAATCTGATATCATTCGAAACTACACCTACTACGTAATTTGGAATTTTTCCTGAGTTGGCTTTCTCGTTATTTTCAAAAATGGGGTAAGGTCGAAAATAGGATGGCAATAACGTAGTTGTATCTGCTACAGCATAAAGATCAAAGAAGGCTGGTAAAATAAATTTGTCACATTCCGGTTTCATGAAAACTTTCTTCGAATTACAAATGACTAACTGTAATCTCCTTCAGAATAATTGCGGCCTTTTTTTGCACAATTTTTTCCTCATTTTTTTATACAATGAACAATTTCTTTCGATGAATCACACAAAAGTTTCCGAAAATTAAGTCATAGGGGATCATTTTTTTTGAAAGTGACAGTAGGTGCCTAATTTGGATCCATCCCAATTATCCAAAATACTCGTACTCGTACGAACTGATAACATTTTAGTTTTTTCAAGAATCATTATGAAAGGAGCATTGCATATTACCTACATTGTTTTCAGGTACTGCATTCATTTTGTATAAGATTTTAAACTGTCCATATTGGATGACTAAAAACTGTTCCGGATCCCTCCATCCCATAAAAAAAAACTAAAAAAGGAGTACGTACTTTGGCTGCAGAATTCCTTGCTTAAAAGGACTCTATAAACTACCTCAAATTTTTGCACCAAAGCTAGAGCACTGAGCACTACGCAACCGAAAGACCAAGCAATTATAAAACTCATTAAAAGCAACGAAAAAAAAGTAAATTTCCCATTGTTAGGTTATGCATTCAAAAAGCCTAATTTCAATGCTTTAAAAAATTCCCTTTTATCGTTTAATCTGAGATAAAATATAGTAGCTAACTGCTGGAATCTTAAAACAACTCCGTCGATAACATAACCATGCAAACATGTTACATAAATTTGAAAAAACATCTCCAATTATTATCAACTGTAGATATCCGCCAATACGTGTCAATTCAAAGTAAAGCCAAATCGAAAATTCTCATCATAAGTGTGTGAAATGGTTACGCGCCGCTATTTTCAAATCATCCTAGCATTATTTGAAAGAGGATTAACTGCTCGGCCTTCCTCTTTAAAATCCGTACAACAGTCAGATTGAATTTTCCTCATTTAGTTTAAAAATCGACCGACCGTTCTAGTTACAAAATTTAAAGCATTTCCTCTTTTTTTTTCCTTTTCCCTTCTAATTAAGTGATAAAAGAAAACAAAATAAATACGTTATTTGCAAGTAATTTAATAAAAGTCTAGGACGGAGAAGACGCAGGGGGTTCGTTTGGGTAGGTCTTATCTGAAACGTGCTGCATTTTTACGTTTCATGAGGTAAAATAAAAACCGTACCACACAGAGGAAAATAACTAGCAAGGTAGTTTTGCTGAAAATACGAGATATGAAAATGCACAGCATCGCCCAATTCACCTACACAAATTATCATTTCTCAATTTTTTTCCAAGATGACGCATCATATCGTGTTGAAAATTCGGTGTTGTAATTTCAGTAGGTTTATTTATTTCAGAAACTAACGTTCACAAAATAAACAAAGACATGACTACCTATTTAGAACAATATTTTAGCCACGTTTTTCTATAAAAAATCTCGATAATAACAAGATTTTCTTTTGGAAAATTCCAGATTTTTTGAGGGGTTAACATTACTTGATAAATGACTTAAAAAGTTGTCTATTTTCATCTTTTACCGCGTGGAGGAAGAAAACCAATACACATTTAAATTAATATTTTGAGAGGTAAGCTGTAAAATATCTAAAATCAACTCAACTTTCTTTCATTCCTGGATTCCTGGAAATTTTTTTTTTTTTTTTTTTTTTTTTAAATGGAAGAATTTTTACTCCCACGAAACAGACAGATATCTGCTCACGCCTACACGCAACATCATGAGAGAATAAAACACCAAAAATACTTTTTTTTCTTAGGGGTAAGATTCAATTCAAGTTTTCCTATTGGTGGCTTTGGCTCACATAGTGCTATCGAAAGATATACCTAGTATACCTACCTACATTCGTAAAATTATTTTAATCTAGGAACTGTCAACTGCTCTAATTTTGGACACTTTTTGACGTTTTTTCGAAAATTGCTTCGAAGTAAACGAGTCAATGAAATGTTTGTCCTTATGCTTTTATATGTAGAACATCACCAGGAGAACCATTTTTGAGCATCAAGTTGTGAATTTCTGAGCAATTTTGTTTATTTTATGTAAATTAGAAAATGTCTGAAATCAGGTTCCTCAGGTGACCTAATTTCGGATACAATATTTTTTTGCACACAAAAAATGTAAAAATTATGAGATGTTGTAAAATTATTTTCACTAAAAATATTCCCCAGCTAATTCGTAGCTAAAGTAAAAATGTTTAAAATGAAAAAAAAAAGATTTTCAATAAAATTTCCGAATTAGTAAATGAAGTAGGTCTTAAAACATAACTTCTTTACCGGATTTGAATGTGCAGCATTTCGAAAAATCGCGTATTATGGCCAAATGAATGACACGAGTTTTTTTTCATTATTACCTAACAAAGTAAAAATTTTTGCATCAAGGAGAAAGCTCATGATCCAAGCTATCAGAAAACGTGTTAATTGAAAAAACTGTTACTGTTTGAAATTAAATCCTGTGTACAAAATTAGGGTGGTTGACAATAACTCAGAAAAAAAAACTTCACAACTTGCTCATTTCCCTCAACTTACATATTCGTCTTGAATTTCGCAAACCATTAATTTAATTCCATTATCTCATAGGTACGCAGAATACCTAACCAAATAATATATGTAGGTAGGTAGGTACATATATAGATAGAATGTACATGTCAATTCTACAACATACCCAGTACAATTTGAATAATACACTTATTTGATAAACTAATAAAAGTAATGCTTTTTTCATTTGCTGAACGGTTAAGAAGTCTAATATACGTTAGAAAAGAAAACATACCCGGACCATATTACGTATTCTACGTTGTCGCCTCGTTTTTTTTTCATAAACTGAAGGGCTGATTCAACCAAAGCCCACGATGCATCACAACCATAATCACCGTAAGTGGATTTTCCGCCTTCGCCATATTTGTAATGACAGGCTGTTAAATATTTAAAGTTAGAATATTTTCATACTACTGGTGGCGATAAACTTACGCATGTAAACTGAATTCTATTTTTTGCTAGATAGGATACCTAACAACTATTTTTTTCAATATAGTGATATTTTTCGTAAGCTTTTAAAAAGGGGGAAGATGTGTTAAATGATCAAATATTACTGGGTACCGCTTCCATTAAAAAAAAAGTGCCATATGTTGAGAAAAAGTTCAAAAGTGGAGGGGGATTGGGCAGAAGTAAATACCACAATTGAGGCAGCACTAGAAACGAAATACCTAACAAAGAATGCTCGTGCCAAAAACTGCTGCAAATAAAAATAAAAGTGAAGAAATAATTGAGAATTACCAAATACAAATTTTGATTTTTTAACCAATGCAATCTTACAATTGGAAAGTACTTAATTTTCAACAATTTTTCAAAAAATCATGAAACATCAATTAAAAAAAAAATAAATGTATTAAAATTAATTTTTCAATCTTTTTAAGAAGTTATTTTTACTGCTAATCTGGCTCTGGTTCTTTACGTTTTTATAATTTCTTGGCCAATAAAGAAGTTCGACTTTTTCTCGGTGTTTTCAATCAAAAGTTCCATCTCTCTTTATCTAACGTAAAATTTATCTAATAACTCGAGATCCCAAAATTGAATAAAATTAAGAAAATTTTTTCAAAATTTCATATTTTATTTATACGTAATACCTACTTACATAACTACAAGAAATTTTAAAAAGGACTAAAAATCATTCATAGTATCTATTGTATTTTTCCCATTACTTGTTTTTCAAATTTTTGTTGCCAGTTTTCTTGAATATTAATTATTCTTGAACAATGTTGTTCCTTTCATTGTAATATGTGACATTAATTGCCTCATTCTGCTCTTTAGACCATCAAAAAAGTTGTGAAATGTGCAAAAAAACGTGTGAAAAAGTGTAGAGCTCATTCGACTAGTGTTGCGTAAAAAATAACAAATTTTCAAATCAAAACATATGTGACCATCCGGGACAAAACTGACTTTTTTGGGCTTGAAAAAAGCTTTTCTGACTTTTTTGTAGATTTACCTACGATTCTTATAGACCTTCAAAATTCATTTACATATAACCTTTCGGAGATACCCAAGGTGCCATATTCGGCTCATAAAAGCTGAAACCAACTGATAATGAATTGGTTTCTGTCCTAAAGTTACACAAAATTATCCAAGAAGTTCTGTATTTTTCGCGAATATATTTTGAACTAAGCATCCTACAGAAAAATTGATAGGTAGCTTATGACGGAGAGAGAATTTTATACTTCAGAATTTTCCTTCAACTCATTTTTTCAGACTGAAAAAATCACCTCAAATAATTGGATCACACAGTTTCACGTTCCTTTAATGTCACTTCACAACTTTTAGAGCTAGTCTTCAACAACCATTCCTCCCTCCTCTGGCAAAAAATACACTTCTAGCTGAAAAATATTTTCTAAATTTATTTGGTATCCAATGTACGAGTAAGTAGGTCTAACGCTCAATCCCCCCTCCCTCCAGTCGTCTAATTTCCCTCACTGTTTCCAAACAAGTTGGATCACGCAAAAAAAACATCATTATAGCATCAATGATTTTAAAAAAGAATCCAATTTTAGCAAAAAATCACAATAATATAGGTAAGTAGCTTCCAACTTACATCCATCTGCAGGTTCGTATGTTAAATCCAAATGAAAATCCGTGATATGCCAAAAATAAGCTGCAAAAGAAAACAAAAATACATAAATCGTTAGAAACATGATAAATGTCAAGCTACAGCAGTAGGTAATATGTAAAGTTATACGATACGAGTAAAGTACATGGTAAAGTGCAACCGTTAACAGCATATTCTAAGGAAGGAATTCAAAGTTTTCTCAATACAAAAGCATTCTGGCCTTGAAAAATCATCTTATAAATCGTCTTATTAAGGAGAAATTTCAAACATCTCGAATCTAGAATAGGTATAGAAATTTTCATTTTTACGTTTCAAAGTATAGGCACATAAAGCATAAATCTAGCAACGCGAATACGACACGAGCCTTTTTGCGAATTTCAAGGTTAGATACGTATAGCCTACTAAAAGTTGTCAAGTTGGAAAGAAAAAGAAGGAAAAACGGCGCGCGTTTATTATAATTTTCGATGCACTTGAGAGATTACTCCATGGCAAAATTCAGATAACATGGAAAATATGTGATGCTTATAATTTTTTAACCCTTCCAAAGGGTATTACGAGACAGCAAACTAATTGAGAATAGGATTTTTATAAATATGCATTAGGATGTAGAGCGGAATTACAAAATGTGCCGCATATTCATTACGAAACAACATTTATTACAGCTTTGACTTTTCTTTTGAGATAACATCTCGAATCTTTTTTATACGTTGCCGGCTAACGGGTAATTTTCAACGGTTATTGACTTTACGACTTGAAGAGAGAAACGCTCTCTAGTGGTCCATTTAGAAAATTTAAAAGTATTGTTCTCTATTTGCTCCCTTTCTGTCGCTCTTTTGCTCATTCCCCGAAACAAATCGATAAATCAACGGAATTCGCTCTTTTCATTTCCCTAAAAAAAAAAAAAAAAAAAACTTACAACAGGAAGCGTGAATGGATCGTGTTACATTTTAAAAAGACTATTTATCTTGACTTTTAACAGGTTTAGTGCCGTTTTTATGGTGTATAACATTGCTATTCATTTTAATAGGGCAGTGTCGTGCTTTGAGCGAGAACACATGTTTTTTTTGCCAATAAATGCGAATTTTATATCGTACTGTGATTTCTTTCGTATTGTCTAAGTACGTTCGCCAACAATGTCAAATTACAAATATTACGTAGTACGTATACGTAGAAGAAGGTAAATATCTACTTGAGTCTGAACCATTGCGTTATGTTTTTCTCTTTGTGAACAAATGCATCACGTTGAGAATAAAAAGTCTCCGCAATGTATGGTAGGTACCCGAGAAGATCATTTTATCGTGCTGAGTTTAATTTACATGGTTAGCGAGAATTGCAACTAAACTAAAAACTACCGAAATTTATTCCTAATTTGGAATTCATCCACTAAAATTGCGCTCCGTGCTCAACGGTTTTATTATTGTGTTTAAAAGACGGACATATTTCGTTGAATTAGCTCAGACCGTGCATACAGTCTCGTATAAATCTTTCTTCAAGTACAGAAACCACCAAATTGTACCGAAATTCGTCCCTGTAACGAACAAATTACACGCTGTAACATCACACGATCATCATTCATGTTTATTTTTACATCCTTTTTTGCATTTTCCTTGCGCTCCTTTCGTTTCAGTGATCACTTTTCATTCAGAAAGCTACCTGCATGCACACCAGTTTCAATATTTTTGCTAGGATGATGTGTGTAGGAGTAGGTAGATTGTGTAAATATGTAGTTAAAACTATGTAGCTGTACCTAAGTATTCATTCATATTGAAGGAATTCAAAATCTAACGATCTCGTGTCCTTGAAAAAACTACCTTTTTGCTATAGGTACCAAGACAGACTCACTTTGAACATGAAATTAAAACGTTTAGGTAAATATTTCGAAAAGAAGCAAAAAAGGTATTTTAAAAATTTTTAGTAGGAAATCTAAACTCTAAATTCATAGCTTTTGCCTTTTTCGCCAAAAAAATATATTCAAACCCCAGAACGAAAAATGAAGAAATTTCCCATACATATAGGCAACTGCCATTAAGAGATATAGGTTACACAATGAGAAACTTGTTTTCAAAATTAGAATGAGGATGGCTTATTTATACATGTAAGGTCTCAGAATACATCGCGCAGTGGACTTGAGCTTTCCAATTCTCGCTCAAAATACTCCTACAAAAGGATGGAAATTTTACATTCCATAATTTTTCTTCTCGTAATTTTTAATACTGTCATCGTCAGTTCGAAATAGTTACTGTCTCAAACATGCAAAAAACATAAGAAAAACCTACTCGATAAATTGAAAATCTTTGACTTGGGTGAAAAAATCTCACCAAAAGAAATAAAAAATGAAATTCAGCACTTGAAATTTGGTTTGGAGGTATATTTTTGAAATTCATACTATTTCGAGTTTTTCTCATCAAACACAAATTTTCTCTGCTATGTAGTTGAGATGGAATCAATCTTTAGTTCATTGATTTTATATTTTATTGACTCATTTCAAAGTTCAATATTTTTTCTATAAATGATAGTATAAATACCCACATACTCTACACAATGTCACTAGGTACATTTAATAATAACTATACATCAAACAGAACAAGACAGGAGAATCCTTTCTGTATTTCCTATTTTGTGTTTAATAAGGAAATGTAAGTATGTAGGTATAAGAAATTTTAATGTTGAAACACTAAAACCATCACAAAGATAGGTAGGTATACTAGAAGATGGATAACTACGTAGGTATAGGCAGGTACCTATCTCGAAGATAAAGCCCATTCGCAAAACGTTGCTCATTTTTTAATTTCAACTTTAAAAACATGAGCAGAGTGCCAAGTTCGTAATTTTTACACTCAGATGAGCAGAGTTGAACAAAGAGAAAAAAGTAAAGAGTTCAGTGTCGATTACGAGAAGATCACATTAAGTTCAAAGTTACACGTTGTATTTCAAAAACCAAGACTTTCCGTTCTTTGATCTTTTGGGGGAAAAAATTCAATTTTTTCTACAACGTTAGTTGAAAATCAGGAAATCAAAAAAATTGGGAAAAAGTTGACAAATCCGACAAAAATTATCAAATTTTTCCTTATACTTACTCGTAGTTCGCGCCGAAAGAAACGTTGTTAGTGACACTGCGAAATTATCCGGGATATAAAAACACAATTAAGAGATATAATTCGTTGATTAACCATTTAAAATAATCTCGTAAAATAAGCGAAAAATCGCACATGTAACAATGAACTTGAACAAACAATTTCCATTTAGTGTAGATGTTTACTTTTAGGATGACAAAGAGCGAAAAAATTCCTAAGATGCTTTTGTGACGGTGTTAGCAACGTTAAAGCATAAAAGTAGATTTCAATCGCACAAAAGAGTTCGGAATGGAAAAGGATAAAAACCAAGAAAAAGCACTATACACACAGCATCAATTTTCTACGTGTAATCCAGACAAGCGTAGTCTATTTGAACGGATTGAGGAAGGAAATAATTTCTTTTTGGATTACCCTTTCTGTTTGTTGCCATTATTTTTTCTTCAAATGTTTTTTTGTCGTATTTTCGGTGGCTGGATTTTTTTCTCTCCGTCGAGGACTACGTAACTTACACGTTTTTGATGAAAATTGGGATATTACAAAGTATAAACTTCAATGCTTTGGTATCCCTGTTCTTTGCAGCATGTAAAATAGGAACGATTTAGTAACGTAAGCAAGATTAGATGTAATGTATTTTATCACATTTTTCAAGACACGTACCTAGTTATACATTTTTCAAATAAAATGGGACAAATTTATAAATAGGAACATTATTGCTTGTAAAGGTAAAAGTAGTGAAATAAGACCGATAGCCAAAACTACAGACATAAAATGATATTGTAAGTATGATATATGCACCTATAACTTGAGCCAATAAGTATACGTAGACGTATACTACCTACTATGCAAGTAGACATCGAATGTAGGTACCTACGTACACTGTACAGAAATACAAATTACGTATTACGAAGCACTTTAACCAACAAACAATGGAGATTGAAGAATCAAGCCACGAAATAACCTTCGGAACATTCGGTTCAATAACTCGTCATTTTCACACGCCACAGCATTCGCTTTCAAAAACGCCGACGGTTCATAAAATGAATTTAATTTACCGAAGTTATAAATTAAATCATTCATTTTCGACGAATGTAAAGGGAAAATTATAAAAAGGTTTTCCAAATAAAAGAACGTCATTTTTTTCATTTACCTGCCTACCAAGTATTTTTTCTATTAGTGAACATCTCAGCGTTGGCAATATTTACTTTTGACACGTTAAGGCATCCAACGTCGTTAAAAACGTTTTCAATTACGGCCATATTACTAGAAGGTATTTCTATTTTTAATGAAAATTTTTTTTAATATAATGATTTTGAAAAAAATAAAGAACAAAAATACCCTCTCCAAATCAAAAGGAGTTTTATACAAAACATCGACAGCGACATAATCTTTTTAGGTTGGTAGTAAGAAAAATGTCTTTGAAACTTTTAAAACTTTTAAAAAGTTGTTGCTGTGTTCGAATAGAACTTTTTTTTTTCATAACAACAAACGTACGATTTGTACTTTCACAAGTGCATAGGCCTATGGTCTCTTAAGGAAATTGTAAAAAATGTCCATTTTGGCATTTTTAACTTTACCCCCCCTCCCAAATTATTCACATCACAAATAATTATTATACATATTATACGTGTATACCTGAAGGGTAGAAAGTGGGTGCCTCTACCTAGCTAGTAGCACCTATAGGTACCTATTTAAAATTGAAAAAATTTACATTTAAACATCCAACACGTTGCCGCAGGTTCGTAATTTTTCCTTTAATGGAACTTACAAATAAACCACTCGGGGTGTTCCGCCTCGATTTAAATAAAAATTATTGGTTTTTGTATTAAAGGACGATGTTTTAAAACCAAGATTTTTCCAATTATCAACCAATTTAAAAAAATATAAAAATCCTTATTTTTCAGTTGAAATAATGTTTTTTAGAAAAAGGACAAGAATGCAGATGTGCCATATATCATAATATAATTTACCTATTGATCTAACCTTCACTCTTTCCAGCCAATCTGAAGCATCCAGCAAGATTTGTATGTTTTCCTAGAAAATCACTGAAAATTTGTCATACTAACTAACTACTTTTTGAACCGTGTGAATTTTTAAAAAATTTCCAAAAATACAAAAATGAATTTTATAATTAAAATTTTTATTTGTGGTGGTTTTAAGATAGGTACCTACTCTTCTCAGCTACCTACTGTACTTTTTTAGGAACATCAGAATGAAATACATAATACGTACATGGGTATTTTTTTCATAATTGCACTTCCGAAAAAACTTACCGAAAATACCGCCAAAAAACTAGAAACAAACGTCTTGCCAAGAAATCATGTTTGAAAAAATGTCCAAAAATTTCCGTAAATAATTCTCTTGGGAATGTCTATAACATCCCTGCAAATTTGAAAAAATTCTGCTGGAAACCACCGAATCGAGGTAGCGATCTAAAAATTTTATCCTTGTGGTTTCAGATCATGAAGAACAACTTTCCACTGGTTAGTTTCAAAATCTAAGGATAGGTAAGGGAATTCAACCCACGTTACTGGGCTATGCTCTTTCAAAAATTTTCAACATGAACACGAACAGTGTGTCCTATAGTGAAATTTGCATTCAGAAAAATGATTATCTAGTTATAAAACTGTACAAAATTAATCTACCAACTTCATTAAGCTTAAATATCAGGTGTCATTTTCAAAAATTAAATGTTTGAAATCATTTCTTGTAGGTAGGTTTGAATTGAAATCTTTTTTTTTAAAAAAACTCAAATTTAATTTTTTGTTTAGGTACAATAAAAAGGAATTTTCCATCCTTTTTTTCTTATCATGCCCCTTATTCTTGGACATCCTGTATCCTTTCACTGTCTCCCTATCAAAATTTGTTTGCTTAAATAATTATGATGTGGTTTTAGAGTACGGTATCAAATATACTGTTCGATTTGAACAATCGGAAAGCTTTTTCTGTCGGCCTACATTGACTCTCTTCTTTCCTCACTCTTGTAATCGGCGTTATTGAAATTTATGGCTATAAATAAGACAAATTTCAAATTCTTTTTTTTCTCCTCCAGCGGTTTATCTCGCATAATTCAAAATTATATATAGGTAGGTATGATGTAAACGGTCGAATATAAAATATTTCCACGTGAAATTTTATTAAAAAAATATTTCCTCATCTTCGACAAAAATTTATTTCTTAACCGCACTCGGTCGTTTTGGTATAGGTAGATAAATATAATTGATATTATATAGGTATAGGTGGGTATAGGTAGGTATACAAAATACGTACTCCTGATATCAGCCTGATATTCTTTAAATATTATGAAAAATATGACGACAATACTTATTATAAAATAAAAGAGGAAAAAAGTTTGAAAATAGGCGATATTGCTTTTAAAAGGATATTAAACTTTTAAAGAAATAAGTATTTTTCTTTTCTTTCTCAATATTGTATTTACTATCGGTATCTAAAAATGGAAAAGTTTAATGATCTCAGTACCTATACCCACAGCTTTTTTAGCTTGTATTTATTCGATGCCTGTTTTGTTCCCGAATTTAAGACTTTGTACTCATTCAGTTCATAGGCTATACTCACTCATGCTTACCTATATATCAACGAGTATAGATTATTTAATCCTAGTTTTCGTCCTTTGTTTTGATATAATGGAAGTTGGGATCCCAAAAAATGGATTTCAATAAGTTGATTTTTTAAAATTAAGCATCATAGAAATATTATTTTACTTACCTAGATAATTATAATAGTCATTCATAATTCAAAAATTTATCATCTTTGTCATAAAAACTTCTTGTGTATGAGGTATACGTACAATACTTACCTAATTTTACTGTTAACAAAAAAAAAAAAAAAAAAAAAACAATTTTTGGCTCGTTTTTTCTTTTTTTAGAAAGGTGGTAGGTAATCAAAATATTTGCATGTAACAGTATTTAGGTAGGTACAGGTAGGTAGGTAAAAAAAAAACATGAAAAATTGACGGTGTAGACGGTGTAATTGGCATATTTATCAAATTATCATGTTTCTCTTTCAACTACTTTCTTATGAGGTAGGTACCTGTGAAAACTCATTGATACCGAATACTAAAAATCGCATGTCTTACAATCATTTGTTAAAATCGATTTCAAAAAGATACAATGTCTTTAGTAGGTACCAGTTTGTGCCATGAATTTTAACTATATTAAAATATATCACACCTTTGGTATAAAAACTTGTGCGTTATATTAATATCTCGTTTATTATTTTGATAACAATTTCAAATTTACCGCCATGATTTATATTTCTTTGCTACCTATTTTCATTTGATGTATATGCTCGTTTCAGTCGTTTCTTTGCCATTTCTAAGCTGACTTTTTCGCGATAAAATTTTCTTCTTCTTTTATGCGATGAACATCAGCAGTATATAAGTATTTATAAAGAACACACGAGTAATTTTTTCATTGAGTAAACTTTCCTCGTTATCGTATTGTTTATATGCAGCTAAAATCCGAGTATAAACTTTGACGCGCTGAATAAACTCCGACGGCGGCGCTAAATTATTTTAATTATTTTAGATTTTCAATTCGAGTAAGTATAGGTATAGTAAACGGCCATGCAATGTATTCGTGTCTTTTACTAGGCTGATCGTACGAGTAAGCATAAGCCTGAAACACTTATCGATACTTATTTCGATTTTCAACCCTTTATAGAATTTAGAAAAGAACTAACGGGTGGATTTAATGTTTTTTTTTGCGCGTTAGATTTCAGCTTCTAGTCTGATTTGTGTACTTTTTTATCCTTCTTTAAATTTCCATATTGGGAATACCTAAATGTAAATTCTCATTTCCCGCGTAGGAAAATCTTATTTTAGAGAAAAAATAAAATTGTAATTCCTTGGTAAATATTTTTTTGAAAATAAAACGAGTGCTTATTTCAAAATTTCCAGCAAAAGATCGAGTTTCTGAAAATTTTTCAGCAAATGTGAGGATATTTTCAATTAATTTAGTAAATTCAAAAAATGATACGTAGGTACCTACAATTTTTTCATAAATGAGCGTTCTAAACCAATTAACTATGTACCGGCGATATGTATTAAAATTCAGATTTTTCGTGTATTTTGGATGGGCTATTTTTTTTTTTAGAGTTACCTAATCCGTCCTTGCTCCCTTCCAACTACAAAAAGGGGATTTTCATCGGAGATCTTTAAATAAAACCATGACCTATTCAAGAAAATTTGTATAACCTGTCAATTTCAATTGATCTAAAATTTGGTTCACTGAAGTGAAAAAGCATGTCATCCAGACCTCAAAATCAAATTTTTACCAGCTGAAATTCATTTTTCGATTTTTGGCAAATTTTTGAAAATGACAAAAAGGTTCCAGATTTGCTCGAAAATGATGACAAAATGAACCGTTGTTCAAATTTTCATTTGTAAGTATATTATTTTACTCTTTAAGGAAAATTAATGTACCTACCTATACCTATGTAAGTACATATCAATAAGCCTATATCATGATATTTTCGTAATTTTAAAAAATTCGCTAAAAATCAAAAATGAACTTCTGAAGCTCAAACTTAGTTTCTGCAGTTTCAGTGACATGATATTTTAATGAGCCAAATTTCAGCTCACCCAATCGGAGTTGACGGGTTGAAAAAGATCCCTGTCAAGAATTGGCTAATTAGGGATTGCAAGGGGATCGAAATTGATCTTTTTTTAGATAAATTTTCTTTCATTATAAATATGTACTTATAGTTCACTAGGATTAAAAATTTAAAAATGAAATTTTTGAACAAATATTTTCAAACAGACGGTTACTTGGTAACATATTTTCGTAGACTACACACATCGATATTGGTAAACGTATAGCTATAGATATAGCAACGAGTAAAAACCGATTATAATACCCAGCGAGCGTGTGCTAAATAAAATTTATGAATAAAATGAAAACGACGAGAATGGGAGCAATAAAGGAGCATAGTCTAACGACAGTTTTTTGATCCTTTAAAGGTAGGTATGATGTATGTGTAGGTACGTATGGTTTCGCTGGTATCGGTATCATGGTGCATGTGAAAGGTAAATCCTTTTATGGACTCGGCTATAAACCACTTAAAATTTTTACAATCTCTCTATCGAGCGTGGGTAGAACATCCACCATTAATTAACAATCGTCTGATGTTTCACACGCATAACTTGCCTTCTACTATACAGTGCCACCGCCACCGCCACCGAATAAATAAAAGCTCGGCAACACCGAGACAAAGGCAAACACCGCAACCATCGAGCAACCAATTGTCAAAAGAATTGTAGAATCTGAGTAATAAAATGCTTAGACCTTGTCCACACGACCATACAGGAGACAAGAGACAAGAAATGAAAAACGGCCAAACGAAACAAGAAAACGAAAAGCAAGCAGCATCCTTCGAGATGTGAATGTAATTGCGTCATGCATTTGCGAACTTGTGCTGTATAATCCGTATTCCAAGTTGAAAGGTTCAACGAGAAGTTTTGCCGTTTCAACTCCTCGACATGTTGGGGATAATGCGTTAAAAGCTTTTACACTAGAATTGAAAGCGCCATTTACTGATTTTCAAATGTATTTTTAACTTTTACACTACAAAATGACGAAACGCTATATGCAACAGATACTTCATTTTTTTCCAACGATCGTCGTTCAAAACTCGACAATTTTTTTTTGTTTCTTTCAAACTTACTCAATTGTGAAATATATCGTTGGTTTTATTAATCTTTTTTTCATTCTTATATTCGTCGTTAGTGCCAATGCTATATAGATGGATATTTCGCAGCTTCTGTGAAAATATAGGTAGGTACCTAGCAGACACATACTTAGGTAGGTAGGTACATACCGCACGTATCCTATAAATTTTACCCAATCCATCGTCGTAATCCACCGCATCATGGGTTCCTAATAAATACCAAATTTTTAAAAAGGGTATTCTTGGTAAGTACTCGTTCAAACTTTTACGAGTAAAACTGAGAATAAAGCTGTAGATAATAAAATACGTTCGTCGAATTCTTTGATACAACTTGAGTGAATTTCTTCAGCAAACTCGTGCAAAATCAATTCGCTAAATATTTTATACTCGGACATAAGTTGATCGTAACGAAACATTATGTACCTAATATAGGTATAGATACTTCATGTACGTAATAATTACCGCAAGTTGAAGCTTTAAATAATTAATTTGCAAATAAGAGATATTACTTCAAAACAGGAGGAGAATAGCTCAAAATATTTATGTATGTACACTACTTATAGTGCTCTTTACTCTATCGTGATTCACAAAAATCGTACGAATACGTTCGAGTACGAATTATTTTAAATCACAAGAGAACATTCATATAAAAAAAAGTCAAATAGGTAAACCTTGTTCGTGTTTCTCAATAAGCACGATTTCATGATACTAGAATAGAACCATATAATTATGGAGGTAGGTAGGTAGGTATGTATATATAGGCTACGTCAAGTCACATGACGAGAAATAAAGCGAACGTAAATTTAAGATGTTTCGCTATGACGGTACATACACGTAGGTATCTTACAGGTACTCACTACTAACCGAGTACCTACCTATTCCATCCAAATTTGCATCATTAGGTACAAATATATTTTTACTTAAAGGCCATAGCTTTGGGAAGCATACGGAGTTGATTCTATCTAACACAATAATGAAATAAAGTTTTCGAATCTTCGAACGTCATAAATATACAACTCATACCGACTGCAAAGTTCAACCAACTATGAATGGTATAGGTATAGGCTATACCGGAATAGATATGTAAATCGCTCACAGAGCTCACGCGAAACGAGAGAGAAAAAAAGCAAATAATATTTAAAATAAGTAGGTAAGAGAAAAATTGCTGACGGCAGATGAAAAATTTCTGAAATTTTTAATAATAATTCCGCTTTCCAAAGAAATACTCGTATAACTAAGGTTCCAGCAGAAATTTATTCTCCATTTTCCGAACCGTAAGCTTAAAAAAAATTATTATTAAACTGGCGTACGTAGTAGGTATTGTGTACCTAAGAACTTTTCTTCAACGTTGATATAAATATTGGAATGTGTATAAAATGGGCTGAGATAGGTACTTATTTGTATTTTTTATTTCTTGATGTAGGTAATAATGAAATATCTATACGCTTGAATCCTAACATTCAACAAATGAACTTCGAGAATCGCCAGTCAGCTATTTTAATGATCGAATGTGAGCCTTCCTGTCTCGCATTCCCTCAGCTCATTTTCATATGCAGCGGGTATTCTCGGTTTTTCGATTTTTAAGAAAATTTTCAGTTTCATCTAAATGTAAATTACCTCTTGCCACATGTGGGCAGTGGAATGGTCGAATCGTGTTGCAAAAAAAAAAAAAAAAAAAAAAAATGGCTACCTATATTTGATATGAAAATTTCTAATCGGAACTTCAAAGTAATTTTCGCGAAGCAGAGGTCGAATAAGATATATATACTCGTAATATGTATGTAGATTAAAGCTAGTATACATAAGCTGGGCAAGCCACATAATCTACGATCGCGATGAGAATTACGAACCGAAGAAAAACGTTGCAGGGGTAAAAAAGCAAAAATGGGACTTTTAAGACAAAAATTAACCGAAATAAAAACGCTAGAGAAACAAGAAAAATTACCTATAAAAAATTTCAATACCTACTAATTATTATAAGTAAGTATACTATTTGAGCAATTATTATCAATCTTTCCATACAAAATTTTTGCCGCTTCTGAACTTTTTGAATAAAAAAACTCGATTATTTACAATTTTAAAATCACGTTTGCCTATGCTGGAGGGAAAATTGAAATTATCAGAGCAGACAAATCACACTACTCATACAGGTTGAACATCTCACAAAGAAATGGGCCAAATTTGAACGACGTTCAAATAATCGCCAAAAATCTAAAAATGGAATTTTTGCATCTAAAATTTTTGCTCGTAATGTATTTTGAGACCCTTTTTCAATTAAGTACCTTTAACCCTATTCAAAAATTTTTGTGCCAGCTGTGATGTTTCACTATAAGAGCCTTGCAAAAAAATTAAAATAAGACAAAATTATAACTAGGTAATAAAATTTTTATCTTGAAGATTGAAAAATGATGCATTTTTTGTCTATAAAGTGCTGTAATAAGATTATTCAAAGGTCATTCACCTTTGTCACTTTTATTTTCAAAAATGCATGGAAGTTGAAAAGTGCACCTTTTTCAAGTTCTCACAGTTTTCTGGATTATTTTTGAAATAATTAAAGCTAAATTGTGATAAAAATCCTTCCCATGTGAAATATTGTCTTTTGGTATAAAGTTTTGTAACCTTGCACGTCAGAGTCTATTAAACGAAGTAACAGGTAACAAATGTACCTAGACCTACAAGGAAAGACTTTACAGAGTTGCCACGCGTAATTTGACTGTCCTATTTTCAGTCTTTTTCGAAGAGCCGGGAGGAAACTTGCAAAGAATCGGGATTAAGGAATTTTTTAGAAAAGCAAACCATATTCGTTGTTTGTTCCCACAAGTACAGTTCCAGAGCACCCTGCAGATAATATGTGTCCAACTAAATCTATTCATAGTCAGAAACGATAAGAAAATCTATTTGACAATTCCACGTACCATAGGTATGTATGTAAGGAATAAAAAACCATAAGGATAGGGTAAATTACACGCATGCATACATTAAATGTTCGCACCACCTTTAATGTATAGGTATAGCTTAGGAAAATTTCTACTGTAGCCTTGCGACATTTATAGAGTTAAATAACATATCTTTTGAAAGTCTCACTCGGCAAGTTTTGAAGTCATTTGGAAAATTAACTTTTCTTAAATGTATCCTATATCTACGGTTGCTTCGTTTTCCAACTATTTAAACAAGTCAACACTTTCGTGTGTGTACCTTATACTTGACATTTAATTGCAAAAAGGGGTTCCATAATATTCTTCTTAATATTCAAAAATATTCTCAAGTTAATTAAAACGTCTATGCACGTATGGTACAGAGTTTAACCTAACTTATAACGCTGTTCATATGTAAAAGTAGTAGAAATGGTCATACTCGTATCAGAGAAGAGTATTAGGAGCTACAGGTAGTTGGGAATTGAGGAACATTACTGAACAGTGAAGACGAGTACGTAGATTCACATATAGGTAGGATAATAAGTAAAGTAAGTGCCGTACCCACCTACAACTTACAAGTATAAGTTCAATTCGCTTTGAATTTGCATTACACGAAAATGTTGAAAATTTCAATATTTTTAAAATCCTTTTGAAAGAAGCATTGATAACTGAAATATGATGTTAGGTCCACTCGTGGGTATGTTGAGTTAGAAAGAATTAAAAAACGAAATAAAATTTCAAAGCAAATTACTCGATAGTTGAGTAGCTACCTAATGAGAAAAACGATTCAACGAAAGTAGGCATTTTTTAAAAACAAAGTACCTATGAAATCTAATTGAATTCAATTATGTTGATTTTGTATCAAAAGCTGTAAACATGAATGATTCACGCTACGTTAAAAATTTTAAGACGTACTAGATAGGTAGACTGGTAGAGTATACGTGATTTGTTCGAAGCTATGTAACAAAGCTACGTAAACGAGAGTACCTCGACATCCAGTATAGATAGGGATAGTTACATTACCTACACGCTCGTGCTGTTCTCATATTACAGTACAGTATTTATATACGTAGGTAAACTGAAAGTAATTTTCCTGCATTATAAATCTATTCGACATGATTCCAGAAAGTTTTTCATTTTTTGTTGCTTTCGTTGATGCTAATGTTGTTGTTGTTGAAGATACATCTAAATCTGTTACGAAGAGTTTTCAGATATTTAGAAGGTTGGTATCTCTATCTACCCTGGAATAATGTTAGTTTAAACGAGTAATTTTGCCTGTAGCTTTATCATAACAACAAAGACACGTATGTAGATGTTAGCTTCGAATGGCGAAAACATGGCAACAGTCGAAAAGAGTTCATACAGGTTAACATCCGATTTGGATAAATACATCGTTAAAAATACATAACTGGTGTAGAACGAAGTATACATCATTTATCAAGATAAGGCTCGCATTGAAGAAATTTTGATAGATGGGTAATGATACTCATCTGTACAGCCATTGTTGGGAGAAAATTTGCAAACTAATGGCCCTTTCGATTGGAGATTTTCGTTAAGCTCTTCATCCATTTGAAGAACTTTTCAGCTTAGTGCCAACATAATGGCATCGACAATCTAATTCTTTGTCGAGAAAATCTGAAAAATGATAACGAATAAGCATCCGAGATAATGGACCGAGCGTCTCGCAGTAACACCTACACTTGCCTATACCATAAACACGTACAACTGCACATTATCCACCTTTTTAAACTTACACACCATACGCATGGTACGCACCTTCTCAGCAGATTGCCAACAAACAAACAGATCAAACAGTTAACATGTAGGTCTGGCTTTGGTAGGCATTTTAGATAGCCTATCTATTTATTCGTAGGTCAGTTTTTTTTTTGAAAGGTGTGGCAGAGAGTGGGAAATAAGCTTCTGTTTTCTTTTATGAGGAAGCTATACAGTCTTCAATCGACAAAGGAATGCATGTAAAATCTACTTACAATCAATAGCAAAGAAACAAAATTCTACAGATAGGTATCAAAATTCAGAAATGAATCCTAATTTCTTGAAAAATGTAAAATTATATCCCATATACTATATACAAATCAAAAATATACCTAGAGTTGGTAGATTTTTAAAAAAATAATAATTCATTCAGCGATCTATTTCAAATTCCAATTTGAATAAGTAGGTAGGTACCTATGATTACCTACCCATGTATTTTTTTATTTGGCCTCAAAGTCTACACAATGCACATATGTACACTAGCTTGATGAAATCTTGTTCCAGTTTGCCGACAACTCGTATTTCGGTAGGTATAGTGATTCTGCTGCAGGGGTATGCTACTTTATTGCATTGTTCTTAAAAACGATCGAAATATGATTTATGATAATTTGATCTAAGGCGTTAAATATCCTCAAACAGTTCATTCTGTAACAACTAATCTAATTTTTCCAAATTTAACCTAGTCGGTCTACATTTTAAATGGGTAAACGGACTCGAAATATCATTCGAAATATATCTAACGTACATATCTAATTACTATGAACGAGTATAGGTAAGGTATCTCTAAAAACTTATGCTTAATAAAAATATTGAGAAAAAAAAAGTAAACACGCACAAACCCGTTTTGCATCGACATATTTTGAAATTGTAGCCGCGTCCACAAGAACAAAACAAAACCGAAACCAGGAAGTAACAAAATAAAAAGCGTGAAAAATGATGAACGAAAAACGTAAGACTCGGCGCTCCGCACACGATTTCGACAACATTCTTACTGAGTGCGGTTAATCATTGAGAGAAGAAAGACCACCGACATCATGACGGACCACGATGAAAAAAAAACGAACAAAACAATCGTACCAACATAGGTAAGAGATGTCTATGAAATTGTGCACGCCTCATTCGATCCTCCGTTAGATGAATCAGTTTTATTACTCGAAAGGAGATGTTCGTTCTTCGGCATGGAATATTTTTTAATGACCGATAATTTTTGGTCATGCAAACGTTCCTATTGCTATAGCGTACTTGGTCAGATTAAAATGGTTCGTATACGAGTATAAGTGTAATACGCAATCAACCGCCTATATTCATTTTGAGCAAAATAAGTTATCTCAAAATCTCATTTGATTGCTGGGTCTACAGAGTAGGTGAACCTATACCTAATACAGAATCAAATGAGTAAATGTTTGACTACGAGTACATATAACCTATTTAAATTGCACATTTGCACGTTAGGAATTTTTCATTTCCATCCATCTCCGGACCTCAGGCTTCCTATAACTACCACAGCCACTGGGATGTGTCGATCGAAATGGATGATATCGATATGTTCGTGAGTTATCATGGATTTATCTATACGAGTATTTCATTAATTTCGATATTCTTGATAATCTAACAGAAACATTGATTTGTCATTTTGTCTGTTCGTAAAATTGAAGAAAAAATGATTATGCAACATTTTCAACCCATCCTTTTTCTTCTCTTCTTAAAATATCGTTCCAATAACTCTGCCAAAATTTAGTACAGTTTTTACAAGTTTTTTACAATTTCTATTCTTCGAAGGTCGATGAACGTGAGGAAAAAATGAATAACTCAGTACAGGGGTAAATACTCTCTAAATTTAAAGCAGTCAAATTTCACTGCTTAGCAGTCACGACATTTTGCCTTTTTAAAGCAGTAGTTTTTTTTACTGCAAAACAGCGAAAAATTACTGAATTGGTCAGTCAAAATGATTTTTTACTGACCAATTCAGTAATTTTTCACTGTTTTGCAGTAAAAAAAACTACTGCTTTAAAAAGGCAAAATGTCGTGACTGCTAAGCAGTGAAATTGACTGTTTCAAATTTAGAGAGTATGTATAGTTCTACTTTTGGAGCACGTAGTCAAAAAAAAAGAGAAAAAAATCCCCAATACTAACTACCCTTCCAATGAGCCTTATCTACGAGGCAAAGGTCACAAGTGATGATCTCCGATCAAAACAAAACTTGAAATGGCAACTTGCATACTGATGAGGCAAGAATATATATGAATTTTCAAAAATCAGGTAGTACAACTTTTCAAAACAAACAAAAGAAATGTTCTTGAAACATATAGCCCATCTTTAAAATTGATGAAAGCACAACGGGCAATTCGATTTTCAAAGGTGCTCCAAAATTTTTCTAAATTACTCGTATTACTTACCCCAAATACCACACTTTTCGCGATCGTTTCGATCAAATTTTCAAAATTAATATTTTTCCACTCACCTGAGTGGATGTAAAAAAAAGCATGAAAATCGAGGTATTTTGACTTACTGAACATGAATCCAGCGTAGTAGGTACCTATTATACTGACTATGAGATAAAGAAATATTTTCACAATGTTCCCCTGTGTTTCATTTTTCAAAAAAAAAAAATGAAAGAGAAGCAGCCTGAGGCGAGGGTTTAATAATTTTTTGAGCTGAAATGTGCAGGATCTTAAATTAATTTAGCAATTAGAGGTGATTAAATTTTGCAGCAAAAAAAGGTATCATGAATTTCTTATCAATATTTTTTTGGACTTACGTAGTGCCGTTTGGAAACATATGCTTCAATTGCATTTCCAAGGTGTACATTACTCTTTATTAAAAGAATTAAGAGGAATTTGAGGCATTGTTATTGTTTGACTCGGTTGACGAAAGATATTCCATCACTAACTATAGAGATGTACCTACCTACATTATGTATTAAGTAATACTTCTTAAAGCCCAAGGTACCTGTTCACAAGAAGAGTAAATTTTGAGATAAAAGTCTAAAATTCAACGTACGCAGACAAAAAATATGAATTTTCTAAATTTGCTTCGCTTTCAAAGAATACCATTTAGGTAGGTAACTTACTGCAAAAAATTGTTACTAAATGTGTCAACTTCCTGGGCCAGTTTTTCCTTAATTATAATAATGAAGGGTCGCTAAAAACTTCTTCCATTTTTAAACAAGACCATCAAGCGATTAACCATTTACCTAGCGCAGTTTCAGAAAATTTTTCTCAGAAAATAGCACAACGAAATTTTCCAGCCGAAATGAGTCCGTTATACACGTCAGAATGAAAGTATACTCGTACCTATCTAAATCATATTTCTACGAAAATGTTCTGTATCCTCAAGGTTGGAATAGGTGACGTTAACAAGCGATGATAAGTTAATGAGGTTGGATGATATTTCGTAGGTAGATGGTAGATAGTGGTGCAAAGGCTTGACGTTTATAATTGAGAGACTGAAGCATTAGAGCACTCATCGTTCTTTAAGTTTAGAAACATAAAAACAATAAACCATAGATGAGTTTTCCAACCGGCACAAACTTTTCCATTCGATAACAAATAGGAAACATTTGTGATTGATTATATTACATCGAGCAAAGTACTTTGTTTAACTTTTTCGTTCTTGTATTTTTCTCATGGCAAACTTTTACTGTGGAAAAAAATACGAAAAAAGCTGCCTTTAAACTGTCATACAAAGTTTCTTATTTGCTAAAAGTCTGTAGAATCGATAAATATAAATATAAAAGCAAATTAACAGCGCGCTTCCTATTTAAAGGTAAATTAGCGAAGTAGGTACCTACCTATCCATTCGATATTTATTATTTAAACATTAGATAGCATTCAAGTAGATATTTAAAAAACGGTCATTGGTAAGTACCAATTTTGTTGATTTTATTAAAGGTAAGCATACTAATAGGATATCTTATCCGTACCTTTACGTATTACCTACGTTTGCAGAATTTGGACTTTTTTTTGACATTGATACAGAATTTGATATATTTTTGAGAAATGAATGATAAGATCTCGAATACTACCATCTGTGCCTTGGAACTATATATAATACAGGAAGGTACAGCAAAATAAAAATAAAATATTACATATATGGCTAAGTTGCGATGTAAGCGAAAAAAGTTTTGGGAGGTACAATGTTTTTTTTTATGTTTGCAAAATGTTATAAATTGGCAAGTAAATCATTATTTCAACGGTCACTATTAAACACAAGATAACGTACGTAACATGATTATTTTATTTCTTCCTTAGATCATCCAAGATACTATCTTCTTTCAACCTTTATGCACAGGGTGTATAATAGGTATTTAAAATAGCTACATAGGTATCTACTACCTACATTAAAACTTTTCCCCGGATGAAAAATTACATATGTATTTCTAGACTCAGGTACTGTGAGCAACAGAACTTATCTGTAAAGCAGCACATTACGTAAGTAACTTACAGAATGTACAACACTCGCCTTGAGTTTGGTACCATACGTTTGCCTGATGGTTCTGAGATTGAAGAAATCAAATTGAGCTCAATAAGAAATTCAATTTTGAACGTCGTTAAATGGCAAAAAATGAAAATGTTCAACAGGTAAAGAAAGACTTGAATTAAGAAACAAAGAAACGCTTCATTTCAGTAAAATGATTTTTTTCTCCACAAAAATCAATATAATCATTGAAAAAATTTCTTAGTAGGTTGTTTAGAGACGCATATGCGCGAATTCGCACGCATATTTGCGTCAAGCCAAAAATGAGAAATTTCTTCCAACAAGAAAATCAAAGCACGTGACACCTCTAAATACTCGTCTCGTAACACTGATTAATAAGGTTGCTAAATTTTGGCCACAAGAATGTGATTTGTTCAAAAATCAAAAAAAGAATTTTTTTTGAAGTTTTCTTGCAAAATTTTATACGAACTGGCGAATGTTTTTCTAGAATTTTCGAATAATTTCAAGATGGAATTCAGATTGGGAGGAATTTTTGATTTTTTTATGCAATTTCCATCATTCTTTACTTCGACTGATCATGCTTTAAATGTTTAATTTTTCTGCTTGTAGGCATTTGTGGGCGCATGCAAAATAAAAATGCGCGAATTTTGCCAACACTACGTATTAGTAGCAAGATTAGATACCTACTTACATAATAAAAACCACCTATACCCAACTTGAACTTTTAATTTCAAATTTAGATGTCACTTTTTTTATTAAAGTAAGTCAAGTGAATACCTGGGACGATTTCACGTTGACGTGAAAATATTTCCGTTTATAATGTCGGGTTTTTAATTTAAGCTACCCGGTGGCATTTTTACCCAAGAAATTGCAATGAAAAAATATTAGAAATACCTAATTTTATTTCGGCAAATATCAGATTACAAAGAAGTAATCAACTCGATCATTATAACATTGGCTGCAAACCAGAAGTACCTGATGTAAAGGAATTACTTGACGTGAAAAATAATCAGCATTTTCACGAAATTAGTTTCGTTGAAAAATTTAGTACTCGTAGGATGTAGGTAGGTAAGAAGAACCGATGGAACTTCGACATCGCAGAAATCAATTAAGCACTTTGGCATTTTCTCGGTAGGTACCAATAATCCGTAAGTATTCTAATTAGATAGGTATAGCATAGATATTAGATAATATAGGATGCCGAGGAACTCGGTGAAAGTAAATTTATTAATTTCAACGGCTGGAAACGCTGTTTAAATCGATCTCAACAAAACGATAGTTTGCAGATAGGTATATAGTACGTAGATTCTCGTACCTCGTACCCTATCAAGTACGAAAGTACGTGCTGTATGGTAAACGTAATTATAATGTTTCATCTTAATACATATAGTAAAATTTTGATCATTGTTATTTTGATGATTCGGCGAGATCCTTGTTAGCATAAAACTTGACGGTATTTTTGTTCCCGCGATCGTTACGCTGCGCTGTAATTACATTATAGCTGTTAGCTGTTGGTATTGTCGCTTCTGTTCGTATTGTATGAGTAGTTTTGTTGCTGCTGCGTGAATGTAGTATATCATTCGTAATAAATGTTCTCCAACTAGAATTTGTAACCAGAAATCCGCTCGCGTTCATTTTTTTTTGTGCAAGGCGTTTTTGTTTTTTGATGAAGAATATATACGCGAAAGCGCGAGTTGTAATGTGAGGGCGTTTGCGCCTTTGCCGGAGTTGAAGCGATTGCGATTTGCATATTGTTGAAAAAAAAGGAAACAAGACGCCACACTTCATTTACGCTTTATGCGATAACGTTAAGTACAGCGTGTAAAAAATGAGTATTGTCGCGAGGTTTAGGTAGGTAGTAAGTACCTCTACCTACGTTTCATTTGTGTACCTAATATTGGTGTAGAATGCAGTTAGGTGATGATTGCTCGAGTATACGTAGGTATCTGATTATCTTCGAGGTTTGAAAACTTTTCTTTCAGTTTTGCAAAGTTGTTTAGTTTTATGGGGAAAAATTTCTTTGCTTTTGTTTTCTATTAACGTTGAGGTCAGAATATCTATTGTGTTGAGGAATCCTCAAATTCATGCATAGAAAAGTTGTTGAAATCTCTCTATAATTTTTCTGTTTTTTTGTTGAAAATTTTAAAACATTTTTAAAACAAAATCATTGAAATTGTTTCAAAATTAAATTGGATGCAATATAGCATATTCGATTGGAGATATCATGATTTTTTGCGAATTTGTCCCGAGCTCTGGAAAAATTGTAATTTAAAAATTTGCCGAAAAGAAAGGAAAAGCTAAAGATTTTACAATCCGGGCTATAGGAACGAACCTGACTCAAATACTGAAGAGAGTGGAGGAATTTTGTTGCATTTTTTTCTATCAATTTTGCACCTTGTTTGCTCTACTTCTACTGGAAACAAACTCACAAAAAAAACCACAAATAGAAAATAAGGGTTACTTGTTTGCATGCAAGTTTGAAATTACTATGGTACCCATAAACAGAAGGAAGTAAAAGCAAAGCAACTCGTAATTTGGGTCGGTTCAGCTTCGAGCTACCTACCTATGTTACATCAGTATTAGGAAGTCCTCAAATACAAAGAAAAGCGATACTATACATAGGTACGAAGTCGTAGGTAGGACCTATACTAACATTACACCAAAGGAGTAGATAATTCAATAACAGAGGAAAAAACTGGATATGTACCAACTCAGGTATTATAAAGGCATTAGCGATTTGAAGGTGTAGGCCTATTGAAACGATACGAATGGAGCTAGATAAAGGAAATGGTTTTCTAATTAATGGACCAAAGTACATCTCTGGCGGATCTTAACCGGTAAAAGGCCGAGTTGAGTTAAAATCGTGAGAAAATCTACCTACTCTTACAGCAACTATTTCACTGTAAAATAGCACAGCATGTAACTTAGCTATCGCGCATAACTGTGGTAAGTACGTACATTAGCTTAAATGATGAGGTCTTGTCTAAATGTCTGTTACTGATTTATCGTGTCAATGTATTTTTGAACATTTTAGCAAACGTCAAACGGTTAACACAAAGTCAGTATTAACACTTTTTGATTTCCGACATAGTCGGTCGAATTGCATTTTCCACTCCAATAAATTTAGCTACAAGAGCAATGTTTTCATGAAACAAAATCGAGACGTTTGTGTTATAACAAGCGTATGAAGTTCCATCGCTGCAATTTTACGCATTATTTGATTCAAATATAAAAATTACTAGGTTTATTTCCTCGAAAATTATCGCAGCTTAGTGTCGGTACTAGGTACCTACTCATCTCGCCGAATGCGATTCTTTTTATCGTCGATAAAAAAGTTGACGTTTTAATTTCACTGAGTGCTTAAAAATGTATCGCCATACAAGCAACAACAACGTGTAACATTGATCAACTTGTCAACACCTGTACAGTGTACATATCTTCGTGTAACTAAATCCCTCTCTGACTAGAGTGGAGAATAGTTTCGTATTTTTTATTTTTCAAATTTCCGCTCCAGGGTTTCTCTAACAAAGTTTCCGTGTAAAAGTTTGACATATCTAACACTTTGATGATGATGGTGAAATAAGCTATGAAAATAAAAGCGATGGAAATTTTCTTGCGAATAAATCATGTGTAGAAATGAAAAAGTTCAAGAATGCAATTCGATATGACTTTTTCATTAGTTTCAAAATAATTAATTGATAATGAGCTGGCATGAGAATAATAATTGTCGTGTTGAATGAGAAAGTTATGCTTTTACAGCCTCAAGCTATTGTGCATGTTTCGTTTCTTCAAAAAAAAAAAAAAAAAAAAAAAAGGAAAAAGGAAAAAGAGAAACGCGACAAATTTTTTAAAGCATTAAATCTGGGTCGTGCTCTTGTGAAAATAATTAAAATTTATCGTACAAATGTTTCGAAACACCACATTTTTTCAGCTTTTAGTGTCTCAAAAATTCAAGTGTACGATTAAAATAAGTACATACAAACAGATTTTACTTGAGTTTATTTGGGGTAGGTCGAAATTGCTTTTTAGCAAGTCATTGCGGAACGCGAAATAAAAATGGAAATGAATTCACTTTTTTGGCTGGTGTTTCAACACTTTCATGATTATTGTAAGAAATTTTCAGCTTAATGAAAAAAAATTTAGAGTATGTAGCTTAATTATGTACCTATATACAAGCATAAAAACCTATGTAGGTATGTAGTTACTTCTTTTACAGAAAATCCAAAGTTAAAATTTTTGTTGTACATACCATAAGCATATGACCCCTTGGTGACTTTTCTCATCTACTTATAGAAGAGCAATAGAGGCAAACTATTTTTACACGTCATTTAAAATTGAATAGGTACCTTTTCTCCTAATTTTTACTCCACTCCAGCTAGCTACTATTTTTTAAATTAATTATCGAAGCTGGATAATATGAAAATACTTGCTACTCATGAAATGGATACTTGTGGTTGCAGGGAAGTTATAACAACTTGAGCACCCCTGCTAAAAAAAATGAAAAGAAAGGAAAAGTGACCACCGTATGCATACAATGTGTTTCACTCTTTTAATGTAATTTGATTACTAACTACCATTCCATTCTCGCAATATCTACCTACTATGGGTTTACCACACAAAATCAACGAAAACTGAGTACCTACACTTCTACTCGTACCAGCCTACCTATACCTACCTACTTATGGTTAGGCAATTCAACAAATTTAAAAATTATAAAAACAGCTTAAGCATAGTATGTATAGGTACGAGTATTGGTCAGTATTTATTTTACTCATCACTTTTAATTTCGTTTTTTTCCCTGACCTTTTGTAACACTATAAAAATTTTAAATGAGGAAACCAACTTTTAAAATGCATCATTAAAAAGCTCGATAGCAATTTCAGAACAACCAAACTTTCACAGTTTAAACTCAAACTGATAGGTAGGTAGGTAGGTGGATAGGTAGGTATACACACCTGCAGTGCTTAATGACGAGAAAAAAAACAGTAAATAATTACTTTCATTTTGAAAGTTCCTTTGTAGAGTAGCAAACAGCTGGATTATTATTCAAAAGTATCAGAATTTGTCATTAATTATAAAAATGTCCTTAATTAGGGGATCGTTGAACCTAAATGGTATTATTTTCAATTTACGTTCATATCAATTATTGTCTTCAAATGAAAAAAAAAACAAAAAAAAAAACATTTATTTCGCAAGATCATTAAAAATGTTTTTGCTTCGTGCATCTGCATATTATTTATATTTTCAGTTTTCTACTCTCTCTTTTGAAAGAACACTTTGTTTTCAGCGAAGCAGCTCAAAGAATGAGTCATTTGGATGAGGTTAAAACGTTGATTTCTTGTTGTATCGAGAGAGTACTTTTAGAAGTACCTATTTTGTACCTCATGCTAGAACGTTGAGGCTCATGGCCTCGTCATAAGCTAAATCAAGCTGATAATTAAGTAAATGCTTAATCTTTTTGGAACGTCATATGCAACCATACAGGGTGCACTAACATTGGGCATTGGACTAAACGGATTTTGCCAAAAACATAAGGCACCTTTCTTACGTTGATGTACCTACGTATGTTTGCTCAGTTTTCGAATCGAAGGGGCAGAGCACACGAATTCTACGAATATTCAACGTCAGTTGAAATGTAATTGAAATTGAAATTGCAAATTTTTGCATTCATGTTCAATTTCAATCATCTCCTAGTGGAAAATTTTGTCCAAAATTTATTAGGTACTAGGAATGATCAGTGCGCTAATTCAACAAATTGGTGTGAGGGCATCTTTCGAAATTAAATCTTTTTCTTGCACACTGCACAGCTCAAACAGTGCCCACTCGTGGTTTTTTCGTACCTTTACTCATTAGTTCACTTACAATCAGTCAATTACTTTATATCAGCTGAAAAATTACCCAACAGATAAATAAAACAAATCCATTTTTTGCAACTGTAATTATATTAAAGTCGAAATGTTTGAGAATCTTGTCAACAATGTTCCAGAAAAAGCAACGAAAGCTAAACTTATCCCAGACGTTCCTTTATTTCGAAAACTTTGAAAAGTCTGTTTAGCAATTAGCATTTAACTTGCTGAAACAATCTCGTTCGAAAGATGAACTAGGTGCGCAATATTAAATATTATTTACAATTCATTACTATACATATCTTGTACGCATTTGTAAACATTAAAATTTTTTAATGACTTCTAATTTCAACCAATAGCAAAATTTCCAAGTTATGACAACGAGTAGATTTTTGATTGTAAATTAAAGTTCGAGAAAGGGGAGAAGAAAATGTATTATTTTTCACGCATATAGGTAGGTACCTATTTATGTTTTATGAAGACGAAGACTGTAACTGACCGTAACTTTAAAGTTTCATTTCTTGATACTATTTTTCAAAAAAGTGCAAGATCCCAAAAAATCTGATTGGATAACTGAAATTCAAGAAAATTAAGTAGGTATTCACTTCTGTCCATCGTACGAATACATATTTTTGAGGCTCACTTTTGACATTACTTATCTATTGTTGAATATTTCAACTTTGTATCACGTTTTGGAGCTCACTTTTTGGCAAATGTCGTCAGTGAGTCTCAGAGCATAACATCGGTTTAAATAATGATCTAGGGGGAAAGTCCGTAAGATCGCAGCATGCCCAGAAATTTGGGCAGTGAAAAAAGTTTTCTCTTACTTATAGCATACCTATCGAAAGTGGGTCTTAAAATATACCTGTAGGTAATGGTATAGAAAGAATAAAACAAGAGAAAAACATATTAAGAGTTCGGAAAATTCAAATAAATTTTCGGGACTTCTCATGGTTTTTTTTTCAAATTAGGGATCTCAAAGATAGGTATTATAATATCTACTGGTACACATCAAACTTGTGTTTCAAAACATGTTAGCTTTTGGGAGTACCTACCTATAGGTAACTATATAATAAATTTTCGTGTGATTTTTTCATCTTCCTTATACCTATTCGTCTACAATCTAAGCACCTAGTTGTCATGAAATGAAGATGCAACATTTTGAAAATGTCATCAGCGAAAAAGAATGTCAATTACTAAGAAATTATTTAAATTGGAAAGAAGAAAATTTCCTGGAATTGGCGACATGACAACAACGATATTCCCCAAAGAGGAGAAAATACGGAACTGGGAAACGAATTTTCTCGGACGAATATGCTGTGATAGGTAGGTATCTAGGTAATAATATTTTAAATAAAAATACCCCCTATAAAAATGTATCCACTCGTTCTGAGTTAACGTGAATTTCGCCTTTTCATCTTTTATCGAAGATTTACCACGATATAATGTCAGAACCGCATTCCTCATTCATCCTTTTTTCAACATATTTTGAGAAAACTTTACTTGGAAATAATATACGAGAGCATTGGCCGACAGAGAAACCCGTATGGTGGAACCGTAGAACACACATTACGACGACAAGCAGAAGTTAGCGCAATTTTCCTTGCATTTGGTCGATACTCGGATGGCCGGGCGTAGAACATTAATAATTTATTAAAAATATTGCTATGGAATTCACACTATAGTGGCCACAATAGTTGGATAAATAGATACATTATGGTATACCGAATAAACGTACCATACACCGCGTGTCCAAGAAATTACTAGGGTCGTAACCAAACAGAGTAGCAACACCTTTTTATTCACGGCCGTCAATTATTGCATGAATGAAATTACTTCCTGCTCGCGAAGCGTCGCTTGAACGCGTCGTACTCTTCTGCCTAAACCATTCTAAATCCTCTACTAGAGGTAGGTATAAGTAAATCGCAAACACCATGAAGTAATACACAACGAAGTTCAAGTTGGGTACGATTGCTCGTTTTTACTAATCTTACAATTTTACGTAATCTTGGAGGACAATTTTTTACAAAATTGAATTACAATTTGCTCAAGTATTTTTCGAACTAGATACTTACATTATTGCACATGATCGATTTTCGTGAAGAAAAAAACTAGCCTACGCTAAAAGTGATACCTACACACATTTCAGTGGTTTTCAAAACCATGATCAAAATGATCGAAAGGATGAAAATTTTTCCTCGTGAATTGATAGCTTAAAATGTTTAAGAATGTCGAGAATATTGATAGTAGGTACAAATAATTGAAATAATTAATAATCTCTGATCTCCTTTTTAAAAAATTCGAACAGAAAAATTGAAAGAAAAATATTTATAATCTGAATGAAAAAAGAAATCAGTTAGGATGTCCCATAAAATGACTGATATTCTTCTTCCATTCAGAATAAAACAAATAATAAGTAGGTAATCAATTTTTTACGCCAGTTCCTTCAAAACGACCGAGGAGTAGACAGTAGACACCTATGACCTTTTTGTGAACATCAAAAAAGTACACAAATTTAAAAATAGGACTTTTTCCAAATCACTGATTGAATAATTTTCCTGACGACGCATTGAGAAAGTTGGAGAGCTACTTTCATCAGAATTTACCCAACTATAAACTTATCATTTTTTTTATTCAGGTACCTAGGTACTTGAAAAAAATTATACATAGTTTTCAGAAATTTAGCAAAAATTGCCATAACTTCCATTTTTATTTTCATTAGTAGCATAAGTATACGAACTACTGTTGAAACCATTGTTCGATGAAACGAGCTTTCAAACTATTCTAATGATGGCTTTCAGTACTTTATATAAGTTGACTCATTGAAAAAATAGTTCTCCAAGTTATGTTGAAAAATATACCAAAACTAATTTCAATCTGAACCCTTTTACCGCAAACCTCAGCGTTTTGCTTCTTTCAGGGTTTACCAAAATATTGAAAACAAGAAAAGTCGGAAATCAACTTTTTAACGGCAGCGATTAAACTATATAGAAAATGACATTTATCAACCAGTGGTCATCTATAGAGAACTTCTTTTGAGAAATTTACCAAAGGAGAGAAATGGGTGTCCTCGCATTCAAATCTTGAATGACAACTGCAGACCAACTCTGATCGATCAGAAATTATACTCACAGAAGAAACACATCACTCGCAACAAAGAACCGAACTTTGAGCTGCAGAATTGATCTTTGATTTTTGGTGAATTTTCAAAAATTACAGAAATAGGTGCAAATGATTATTATTGGCGTAAGTATTCATTTTTTTTTAAAATCAAAATAGAATAATCTTGAGACGAAAGTCTGAACATTGGTTGGTACGCTGAAATCGACTACCCTCCCCTCTTCACCATCGATTGTAAGTAATTGGAGCCTCTAGGGTATAGTAGAAGTAGACTTTCCTCCAACCGTCCAACGATTCCAAATAATTTCAGAAGGTGTCGCAATCAATTAATACATTTATGTACCATTTAATCCTAATTAGTCGGTCTGATATTATATCAAATAAGATAAGTCACAAATTCGAATTTACGACTTGAAAATTGTATTTTTAAAAATAAATTAGGTAGGAATTGAATAACTTCAATTTCAAAAAATTCCAAATTCACCAATTTCCGCATGAAATTCTCTCTATCTTTCAGAATCAGCCTCTTGAATCGATTTCTACCATTTTTGATTTGCGATCCTTATCCTCCAGAAAAATTTGGAATTTTTCCAGCAATTTCAAATTACTGCAAAAGACGTTGTATTGTAGATATTCAACTTTGACAGAAAATGATTTGATCACATCATCAGTTCTGGTATAATTTGAATTCATTAGGGCAGGCGAGTTACGAATTTGAAGAATTTATGTAGGTAGGTACTCCAAGAAAATCGAATCCAGTTAATCATTCAATAGAATGACAGAGGGGGAAGAGGATACGGAAGTACTTATTAGTAGCCTATTTACTTATATTTAAAGGTAAGTACAGCTAGGTACCTAAATAAAAAAATTAATAGCCAAGATTTTGCATAAATTGGCAAGTCTCATTATACTTATTCCTACTTAACTAGCTAAACTACAGGAAAGGTGATTTTTACGAACAAATAAACAAACGAAACGTCAACACTTCGCATCACACAAAAGCCCCTAAGAATGACATTTGCGTTAGAATAAAACCGAATAGATACACGAGTGAATATTCAAAGATAGGTAGGTAGGTAAGTACAATTTCTAGATTCAAGTTATGTCGAAATTTCAAACGAATAAAAAAGAATAACATCGATTACTACTTTACTTGGCAGAAAAAATTTAAATCAAATAGAATGACGATGATCGCGACTTGATAATTTCTTTCAATTTTTCGTTTTAAAGAGTGAATTTACGTAAGATATACCTATCTGATAAGTTAATTGCATATTTTTCATTCATACCTACTTCGATGATATAATTTTAGGTAGGTAGACACCTCAAGTCTTGTATCCGGAATATTTTGTGATGCATTTTAGATTATTTTTATTTGATAAAAATGCTGCAGCATTTAAAATTGTAAGAAATAAAATATTCACGAAGAAATAAATTTCTCTAAAGAGTGGACTTGCCTATTTTTTTCCCCAAACATATTTATTCGAGTTGAAGTTTCACTTTTCTGGTAAGCATTTCGAAAAAAAAAATCAATCTTAATCACACCAATCTGTTGAGTAAGTATTGAATTCCACTTTTCAAATCAATTTATCACCATTCTCCACCAATTTCGGAAAGAATAATAAATATTTTCGAGGTAATATAGCACACAACGATATTTTAACACATCAGATTCGATATTCAACGTTCAGAAAAGCTCGATTAAAACGCGCACAGATTAATGCTAAATAAAGGGACGAAAGGGGAAGGGGCGAGTTAAGTATCAATCTATTTTAAAAAGTACACGTGCATCGTGTTTCGGTATAATTTTCCGTTGTTCTTAAGCATATTAAACACACGTTTTTAAAAAATTTGCTTCAACACGTCGATTGCGTGGGTGTCCCGATGTGAAGTGAGTTAACGTAACATGACCGATAAACTAATTCGAGCCAGTGCTTCCTCTAAGTGCTAACGAAAAATAGGTACGCCTTATCATAGCCGATCATTATGATGGTAATTTAGAAGTTACCTGTCTTGCACTCCGCTACAATGCATAAGACGGTTAAGACCAATAGTAATTCTAGCGTGGTTCCGTAACAGCACATTTCCAAAGCGAACAAAGCGATGGAATCATAAATCACGAGTGAAAATTCGCCGTCAAATTTTCGTAACACGCGTATTTCACGCAAAACTCGAATTCGAAAAATGTGCGCGCAAATTTCTCATTTTACGTAATATTTACGAAAATTACCCGCGAAAAAACGGCGACGAGCGTTTGTCTTCGTAGGAAGACAATTGTTTATGAACAGATTTGAAGGTAACAGCTTAAAGAACTAACTTAACGCTTCCGTAATTCGAGTCTGCGCATATCATTTCTTTTTCCCTAGAAATTTCATTTGCCCTCTTCCTCGTTTTTTCCTTCGCTCCGCAGTAGTGGGTATTTTAATTTTTCCGAACTAATACCTCAACTGTATAATGACATTTTACAAACAAACCGTGGTTAACGTCTTGACCAGAAATTTTTAATGTTCAAGGACGAATGAAATGAATGAGATCGTTAGGGAATAAAATGGGCGCTGTAATTTAAATTCCCCCGCCAAACCGAGCGAATTTTTCAAAAGAAAATGCCAGATAGGTAAGTACCTATGCAGATCAGTCAATTGACGTACAATAAGTAAATAGGTAGGTAAGTACGTTCCTATCTAAATGAAAACAAACGAATGGCGTGAAGCATCGCACAAAATAAACTTGACCTGTTCGAGATGCGAAGTTAATTTTTCTTCATTTTTATGCGAAGGGTGTGGATTTTAAAAATCACAAAAGAAAATAAGGTAATTTGACAAATTTATTCAGTTTGTCAAATAAATAAAACGACTAAAATATTTAGAATATATTTTCAAAATGCCCGATTTCTCAATATACTTGCCAATTTTATACGTTTATTTTGATTGGTGAGAAGATGACGCATTCATGATGATGCGACGTTTAAAAAAACGAACAAGAAAAACGAAAAAAAAAAACCAAATCAAACAAGCAATTTTTTCGTAGACTTTATATTTTCATTAAAACAAATGGAATAGGCGTATTTCCCCATTGTCAATATTTTCACTTGGCTTTTCATGAATACACTTTCAATGCTGTATGTTAAATCTTATCTCGCCTCGCCTGTATTATAAGTTAAAATACCCTACTTTCAAACATCTCAACTCTTTTTCATTGACAGCTAATATAACGAACAAAATGGTGATAAATTTTGCAACCTTACACGGGTTATACTTTTTGTCCGACTGTACCATTCAAATGTCGCATTTATCTCGGTTTTCTTTGACAGAAAAAAACAACTCGTTCGCTATCGTTCTCTAGGTAATTTTTATACCAACTTTAATGTTTATTATAAAAAATTTGATTTTTGTATTTATTCGTAAAAAACGACGACAGAAAGCAAACGAGAAAACTTATTAAAACTAATTTTAAAACGGGCTGATTTTCCATCAAACAAACTTCATTGAAAAACTTTTGAAAATTTTTGAAAAATTCGTTTCAACTCTGACAATTTTTTTGAAAAGGAAAAAATTGATTCGTTTTAATGATAAATCTCGAATGACAGATTCCTCGTTTGTTTGGCTTTTCATCAGAAGGTTGAAACGAAATTATGGAGAAGTGAAAGTACCTAATCTTTTCAGCTATACGATGAAACAGATTTTCGTGTTTTTTCCCAGTAGTTTTCAGTTATTCGCCCAATTATCCCGCCCAACATCTTCAAATTGACCCAACATGCTGAAATTGAATATGTATGGTACAATTATTCAGAAGGTGCCTTGAATATACGTCTTTTAAGTACCTATTCTAATTTTACGACTTCACTCTTCCGTTTTGAACTTGGAACAATATTCGTGTTGCAAAAAACACCCACGTACACACTTTTTTGCTTTGTTTCTCAAGTTTTTGGCCAATTTTTGAAAAAAGTTTATCTACCTATCTCGTCATTTTCTTCCTTTTACTATTATAGTCAGTAAAACAACAATAAAAAAATTTAACACAGCAGAACATTTTCTTGAATTTTCAATTTTAGATAGAGAGATATTAATAATGTTTCAACTTGAAAAAACATTTGAAACTTTTTTTTTCAACTAAATAGAAATTTTCCAAATTTTCAGATACCTATTTTTTCAATTTACTACCGCCATGAGAAGTTTTGGGAAACATGAATTTTTCTAAAATAAAAATAATAAATTGAAAAATTTTAAAGTTTAATTCAGAATATGAAAAAAAGACATTTTGATGAATGTTATTCAATAGATTTACGGACCTATTTTTAAAAAGGAGGGTTAGTTGAAATTTTTGTTGATTACTTTCTTCCAAGTCTACTTCACAAAAACAAATTAAAATTGTAAAAACAGAAAATGAACAGAAAATAAAGATTACTGAAAAAATGGAAACAATACAATTATACAGAATTTTCAAGGGAGGGGAGGATTAAAATTTTTCCAAATTTTTTTGTTTTATTATGTACTACCTATATTTATCACTTCAAAAAAAAAAAAAAAAAAAACTGAAACTCAAAATCTTAAAGAAGAGGAAAATAGGTAGGTACCTGAATATTTGAAAAAAGGAAAAGAGAGCATAAAAACAGGAAAAAATAAACTTTCAGAAGTAATTTTTTTCAAACAGATATTTCAATTTTTAGAATTTGGGAAGCGGTCAAAATTTTTCCAAATAACCAAGGTTTAGGTAGAAATGTTTCAATTTTCACGAAGACAAGAATAAAAGATTCAAAATTTAATTTCAAAATGATACCTACCTACCAAAAAACATATTTTTTGACAATTCTTGCAAAAACAAAAAAACAAAAAAAAAACAAGATAGCATGATCCACATAAGCAAAAAACAGGATACACAGGACCGTTATAGACACACTGTTATCCCATTTCTACTCAGATTTTAAGCTCCTAAAAAAATGTTTCTTCCATGTTTTTCATTTCGTGAAAGTCGTTGAATTTTGACAAAATTCAGCAGAGATCTTCACTTTGAGTTGAAGGTTACCCACAAAAAATTCTAGCTCCAAAAGATCCCCTGGAGGGAAGATTTGGGCTCCCAAAGAGGCAAAACCACTTTTAGAGTTCTACTGAACAGTTGAAAACATGCGAGTATAAAATTCGTACATATTTTGAACATTTTTTCTTGGCGAATATTTCGCATTAATCTTGTCAAAATATTGAAAAATGTCATTCCTGAAACTGAGGAAATATTTGGAAACGCAGTAGCGCAAATTTTTTTATCATTTTTGCCAACTTCAAAAAATCGAAAAAACAGAAAAATCGATTCAAGAAACAAGTGGTGAAAAATGGACATCTATACGTTCCCATTTAAGCGGGTGTCTCATATAGGTACAGGTACCTATCGATAAATTTGTGGCTGGTTCATCAAAAAAAAAAAAAAAAATCACCCAGGCTTAAAAACGAAAATCCAATTACCTAAATAAAAGCTCAACATGCATTATTTTAACGCCAACGTAAAACTAAAATATGTTGCCCTGGAGACTTGACAATTCAGAACATTTCAATCAAGCTATACAATGCTATCCAGTGTCTTTGAAATGACACATTCGTGGTATATCGATACGAGGTAGAAGATTAGTTGACGAATAAATGAATTTGAGCAGGACTTTAGGTAGGTAATTAAAAAATTGTAATAATTTCAACAATAGACAAATTTTCCATACAGCTAACATTGGCATACTTAAAAAATATGCGCTAGCTACAAATACACGATATTACGAAGGAGGCAAGTATTCATTAGTTTGCTAAAATAAACAAGTTAGGTAACACATGGGTATGAATTATTCATCGGCGAAGTGCTCATCAATTTAGCTTCTACTTACCTACCGGGTTGCGATTATTTCACTGCAAAGTTGAAGGCGTTTATTAAACTTTCAACATAGGTGATTGAATCGTACAAGTTAGAATACCCAAAGCAAAAACTTTACACACAATGAAATTTCAACACCAAACACAGGGATAGGTAGTTGGTATTAATTTTTTACTTACTAATTATATCCATAGTTTGTTAGTCAACTAATTAAGTGGACTTTGAGCAACTGAAGAATTTTTTAGCGAAACTTTATCGTGAAATGAGGAAAAGCAATGGTAACAGAAAGGGTCTCATCAAAATATATCGATACCATTCCCATATACTCTTACCCACTTACCTATATGGTCCGAAAATGGAGGTAGATATCTGTTTTAATTGAATATGCTCAACTTCGAATCGCATTCGATAAATCATTCAAAATAAACAAACAGGTAGGTACCTGGTAGGTGTCGAGCCACGACCGACACATTTTTACTCAACCATTAATATATGTAGGTACCATACTTATTATTGACAACTTTTTAAAAATTTTAAATTCTAATCTTAGGGTGTACATTTTCATGTTCGAGTTTCATTGCGAAATATTTCAATGATTCATATAATTATATGTGTAGTAACAAATAAAATGTCTTATCAATTTTTGAAATAATACCCAAGAAGCAAACACTTACAACTAGGTACAAATATTCTCTGATAAAATTAAATTAGGTTAGGTAACTACTCGTACCTACCGATGTAAGCTTCTCTTTGAAATAAAAATTTGCCAAAGGCATTCTCTTCATGTAAGTATTATACCTATTCTTTATATAAATGTGCCTAGAGCTACAATCATGATTGTAATACGTCATTTTACAATTCATATTCGACGAACAAATGTAAATACTTAAAAGTAGGCACATGAATTTGTGTTGCGAATGCCTGCTTTAAATACTTGGGTAAATTTTTCACGCAAAATATTACTTGGATAATAAAACGTTTATATTTTCGTCATCGCAATACTTGGGTACACTCGAAAAAAAAAATACCAGTAGATACTAAACACACAAAATTTGTACGAGCAAATCAACCGATGCGAGGAAAAGTAAAACAAAAACGCCCATTCGCATTCTCTCTTTGGAAAAAATTCTCCATCTACAACTGCTTTGTCTTCGACGGTAACTTTGTTCCCCTTTACATCCAGACAGCATTCAATTACCAAACTCTTTCCTCGATAATCTAATACTGTACCAAAATGAATTTAACGTGTTTTGCGAAGTTCAAAATCCAATTCTACCAATGCAATACTTAATATAACACACACAATTCCCTTATTCTTACATGGTATCAGTCGGTATTTTCTAACTAGGGTTTCTTATTTTTCATTTTTTTCTTTTGCTTCACTAAATTTACTTTTGACATCGCGTTCATACAAATTTTATCCTTGTTTCGGCAGCAATACGAACCGTATTTATACTTTACGAAGACAAATTGCAACAAATAAAAACTGTCAGTTTGAATTCGTATTCACGATTGAGACAAATATCTACACAAAGGAAGATTGTGGAAAACTAGAAATTACTCAAAAATGCGAAATAAAAATAATAACAGATAGGAACAATGCGACTAAACCGTTTTATTTTGTTTATAAATTTGCAAATGGTTGCAGAACTACACGTACGGTACCTACATACATTTCATTTCGAAAAAAAACTACCCTACTATACCTACTTATGATTGAATTGAATAATCAAACAAACCATCAATGAAATTATTTCAAATTCAAATCACGACGATTATTAAATTTTAAATTCAAAAAAATGGGGTTAAGGTTTCCTGTCTAAGGAAAGTTTCCTTTTGCACCATGAATATGTTTTTTGCTTGAAATTTTTTCATGATCAGGAAACGTCATTGATAGGAAGTCTGGATATGAGATTTTTCCAAGTTTTCAAAAGCCCAAAAATATGTTAGAAATGTCATTTTTGAGAGTTTTAACATGTATGTACCTAACTAATTGTTGCAATTCGTTGATTTTTTTTCGAATTCTTAAGAGTCAAATTTAGGGCTATATTTTTAAAAGTTTCTATTTAGGGATCTCAAGTAGGTAGGTATACCTACTGATTTAATCCACATTTTAAAAAAAATTAAATTTTAATTTGAATTTTTACGAGAAAAATTGAAGGGAAATCCACCACGATATTTAACCAAACAAGTTTAATTCAGTGTAACTCAAAGTAGGTACGAGGAGAGAAACTGAATTTTTTTTTTCAAAAATTCGAAGTCAAATGAAGTATTATTGTGAAATTATATTAAATATGATAGTAAATACATAGCATTAAATTGATCCAATTTTTTTCAGTTTTTGAAATGCGACATATCATATCCAGAATTCAAATCCCCCCCCCCCCTCCAGCGAACAGTACCTAATTTACTTACCAAAAATTACTTACAACTTTTACCAAAATTTTTCAGAAACTTATGCTTACCAGTTAAATTGGGTAGGTACATGAAGTCACCAGTAATTTATCAGACGAGATATTATCATTAATCTACTCGCTACCATTACCAAAATCATACAGTAATTCGCCAAGAAATTACCATTATAACTTACCAAAAAAAATAGCAGTAGGTAGTACGTAGTAGGTCTAGGTACCTATAACTAACCGGAAGTTACTAGGTATGCATTTACCAATTTGCCAAAAATTGCCAGTTATTCATCAAACCATCCAGTAATTTACAAAAATGAAGAAATTATTCCTTCTTTTCTGTTGCCATTAGGAACACCAATGTCCAAAGTTGACCCTTCTGTTACAGCAGAGCTGACGAGCTAGGAAATTCGCAGTAGGTATAAATGTTGATTTCTCGATGAAGTCCATTTTGCTTCGGAGATGATGCACCTCTAACGAGATTGTTGACTTTTATGTATACTTATTTCTTAAAAATCTTTCAATATGAATTCTCAAATATTTAATAAGTACCTACTGAACCTCTATCTAGTCTATAAAAGCTAAACTTTTCTCAACAGTTAGGTATTGATTAAATGTATCGTTTGCAAAAGAAAATGTCGAATGGATATTTTGTAAAACCGCAACGTATATTTCAGCGCAAGTAAGTATTATAGAAGTTTATAATTTTAAATATAGCGGAAACCGAAAAACGCCCTGTAATTCAAACAGAGAGAGCTCCGATTATAAAAGTTTTCTTTTTCCATTTTTGAATATTTCGTCAGTTATGTAAACCGCTAAAAGTAATAAAACTTTTACAGACAGCGGCTTTGCATCGTGTAAAATATTCCGTCTTTTTGATTTCCGATTTTACTATTTTTAAGAAGAATAAATTGCAAGCTTTTTCATCCGTTTCAAAGTGGTTCATCAATTTTCAATAATTTTAATAGGTATCTTGAGCAAAATTTAATTCAAAATCGGCGAATAAATAAACGCCATCATTTATTCTACGGAGTTTGATGAGTAGAGAGGAAATCATCAATTCATTATGCTAGATAAAAGACTCGACATGAAAACCAAACTGCCTTTTGTGTATCGAAAACTGTTTAATAGTGTATTGAATCAGAGGCTTTTAACGTTATCTTCTTCCGCCAACATGATGAAAGATTATAAGTTTATCTACGCGCGGCATGTACCTACCTACTTTGGAAAAATGTTGTCTTGTTTTTCTCCTTTGGAGGGGGGGGGGGGGGGTATTTCACACCAATGTAGGTAATTAAGTATGTCGAGAGGCAAACTCCTTTCTGAAAGACATCACTCTACGTGATGAAATAAAATTAATAGAGCCAACGTTTCAAAAAAGGCTGCTAATACTCGTAATTGACTTATTTGTAAAGATAAAAATACCCAGACCTACCTACTCGTACTTATATGAAGGGTACAAGGAAAGAACCAAATAAGTCAACTTTTTTAATTTTTGTGCTGCGAAGCTCCAACTTTGCAGTGAATTTGAATTTCATAAAAGTAAATGACCAGAAATATATCACACAAGATCCCCCCCCCCAAAAAAAAACAACTCGAGGCGCATAATATGTAAAAAAAAAAAAAAAAGAATCAAGAGGTAAGTTACGAGTTAAAAAGTCACTCTTCGTGGAAAAAATCAAGCAAAAAATCGAAAAACTATAGTGTTTTGCAACAATTTGAATTTGATGAAAATCAGCTGTTAAGATAAGACAATGACAAATTTTTGTATTCTAGATGGTTATATCGACGATGTTGGATTTTTTTTTGCTCTGATTTGGTCTCGGCTCCTTTTTCTTCACTCCTCTACTTTTTAAAGGCTATTTTTACAACAAAAAATCAATTCTTTCAAAATCTAAATGGACCACTTGTTTCTACTCCTCAGTATGAATTTAATTCGACCCTGAACTCATTTTTAAAATTTTTGACTAATCTTGTTCTTTCCTCGAGTCCTTCATGGTAGGTAGTATACATATAGTAGGCACTCATCTACATATTATAGTTACCTATGTGCACACACATACGAGTATTACGTTTTGTAAGTTTGTCGATACAATACACAGGTAAAAATCGAAATGTAAAATGCACGTTGGAACAGGTACTTAAACATGATTAAAGCTCACGTTAAAAGCAAACTTTTTTATGGACTTACTTGTTAAAAAAACAAGTAGAGCTTGTTATCGCCGATTACACGATTTTGCTCGCAGCAATTCGTACTTGCAATAATTTTTCAACATTATTAACAAAAGGAACGGAAAATTACATTTTAAATTCTAATATCTAGTTAAAAATTAAACTTACATGACTTGAATGGTAAAACTAAAGAAAAGCTAACGCCACTCTTTTAAAGTACTGCGAAATGTTTAATTAAAAGTTCACAAAGAGAAATAGAACAAAGAAAAAATTATTGTACCATAACACTAGTGTAAGCAAAAAGTTTAATGAAGATAAACGAAAATATAAAGCAGAGAAGAATATGAGGTATGAAATAGAAAGGCAGAAAAAAAAAGAAATTAAAATAACAGAAACGCGTTAAAGAATAAACGAAAAATGAGAATAAAGATTTCATTCTCGAATCACTTTATATGTATTTTGGAACTTTAATTTGAACTCAGCATGCAGCATAAATAATTACAGACATTTTGGTAAACCCTACGTAAATGTAATCCGACAAGGTGCTACCTTGCAAAATACGTAAGAGGGTAGCACCGAAGCCCGTATGAAAATAGTGGTATGAAATTAGTGGTGTGAGGTAGTTTAAACACTCTATCGGAAATTACGGACAAATTTAATAATCTCCTGGGAAATTGTCGAGTTTGCCGTTTTCCATAGTTCAACCCTTTTACCGTTCAACCTTTCCATAATTCATCCGCCTTGAGTATCTTTTTCTACGGCTTGTCTATATTAAAACAACGCCATTAATGGTTTTAGAGTCTATTTTGGACTTTCCTTTAAATCTGTTTTAAATATTGAGAAGGGAAAGTTGGCAAACTCTTGTAAAAAGATGTTTCACTCGATTTAAACGTATGAATAGGGCACGCGGATAAAATTTTGAAAACCCATTTTTAAAATCACTGCCAAACTAACTTCTGTCACTTTTCAACTTAAATAACGTTCGAAACGTCAAAATGAAACTTGGCCTTTTCTAATACCTACTCATCAATTAAGTTTGTGAAATTACAAAATTAAATTGTCTGTCAATTCGAGTGTCAGGGTAAAATTTAGCTTTTAAAAAAATACAGAAAATTATCATGCTTAAATGAACGAGCATAATTACGTTTTATTTTTCAAATACCTATACTTGAGTAGGTATCTCTTCATTTAGTATACAAGCAGATATCGACTTTTTAAAAAATAACTTACCTATCACAGTTCAAGAACTTCATTTTTTCCCTAGGGAAAATTGATAGAAAATCATGCTTTTTTTGTACAAAAAAGATGTCATGCAAATAACAAATTACAAAAAAAATTTCAACAAAATAATATGTAAGTACAAAAAATTGAGAAAAATTTCGAATAACGAAGGTAGGTAGTAGGTACCTAAACTTACCTACATACCATAAATACACCAGTAGGTAAATTTTTAAAAATGTTTGTAATTGGCAGCACGGTTCAAAAAATTGACACCATTGTAAGTACCTACCTATTCCAAAATATTCTGAGAAGAAAATAAGTACCAATTTTCAAAACGCGAAATCACCCAAACATGAAGCAATTTACAAATTTTCAACCACTCAGTTGTACTGTAACTAGTGGGTACATAACTAGGTATCCTAAAAGTTGTCATGGATTTTGACGACAATGAGTTAGATGGACGCATGAATCTCAAATGCTATCTTTTGAAACTATGCAATTTTTTTCAAAACAGGTTTTTTTTTGAGTCTTGAGGGCCATGCATTCTCATCCAGGAACACCTCCAAAGCTAAAATTTCTTCTGCGTGATTTTCAAGTACACATAAATGAAAGTCTCCCCTGAATTAGTCAAAATCCCTAGACTTTTTTTCGTGATTCACTGTACTGTAAGTAGATTAGATAGGTACTTGTTAATACAGCTGGATTGGCTCGTTAATTTTGAATGTGGGTACATAAACTTTGCATATAGTGCAGGTGGATATACCTGCCTATACCCTACAATAATTTGAATTTCAGTATAGGTAATACAGAGACCTCCTACTTGCATACACAAACCAGCGTAACAGTATACTAACGTATGGGTGACATACACAACTTAACAGTGTGTTATCATCAATTTGTCTTTTCTGCAATATAATGCAGTTCAACAGTAATAATTTGAATTAGGTAGGTAAATTACACACGCTGATTCGGTATTGATTTTGAATTTTATAGTGTTAATTAATTCAAGGGAAATGATTCCATGTTTTTGATATAGGTACGTTAACTAATATTTAACTACAAACACAGCACAGCCTTGAAAAATTAAACTTTCGCTTTTCTTTTATCGTTGGAAAATTCTTCTTATTAAATTTACTTTGCATTGGAAGTAGTAGAAAAAGTGGCCTAACATAATTTACCTAAATACCAGAAAAAAAGTTCAATTTCCTTTGACATTTGATGTTCATATTCACATTACAATTTTGAATTCAATAGTAGGTAGGTACATATCTTGGTCAAATGCATTTTAAACGAAATTGTTGCAAATGGTTGTTTACCTACTATAATGCAGCAGATTTATGGTACTTATTTGCGAACTTTATAAACAACAAATTTTCCATCCTGCTTAATCAAGCATTACAGTACAATCAACTTTTGGTACAGTAAAAGTGATGAAACTTTTCAGTTTTTGTTTTATCATAGGTATTCAATGAAACATTTCACAAACGTGGTCGATGATTTGGTTCTTTGTTGGTACTATGTACTTTAAATTATACCTATATATCTATTTGTTCGCAATAAAATGGAACAACGGAGAAAATCACGAAGTGAAGGTAATATTCTAACTTCTATTTACTTATTCAAGTTTTTAAATCGGGAGTGAATAATTTAGAATTGCACCGGAAGTAATGATTGCTCATAATTCATAACATACGCGTTGAAGCAGTAAAGATTTTCTTTCGATTTCAACACGCAAAATGCACATCATCATTTTATTTTTAGAGCTTTGATAATCTGAAAAAATGTACCTATTGATTAATAATTACCTACAGTTGTACTCGCAGCGTAGGTGAAATACCACAAAATTATGTACAGAAAATATCTACCCAATTCATGTAGGTACTTTTTTACCTATCATTTGAATATACATATGTAAGTATGTACATTTATTCGCGCGGATCACTGTGGATGATAAGTAATTCAAAAATTAGAAAAATTATAATAGAATGTGATCGAAATAAAATGACTAGAAAAAATAAATGAAATTAGGTATGGCGTGTAAAAATATTGAATTATTCCAGTTACACGAGTACGACTCATCTTTCAATTAGGTACTAGCATTATTTTTTGCAAACAACTTAATTAGGTACTGCAAAGAAAACACTTACAACGATATTATGGTAAGCAGAGTTTTACCTATCACTTTCAATTTCTTATACGTACACACTTTTTTCCGTTTTTAAAACAAATCGGCAACTTGTTACTACATAGTTTAAGCATCTTTCAAATTATGTGAAGGCTATTTTTCTCATAGGTAGGTAGGTAACAAAAACAAACAACATTTTTAGAAGTAAATTTCGAAGAAAAAAGTTCAGTCCAGGTAGGTATTTAGAAGAATTATTATTTTTTTAATATAATAAAAAAGGAAGAGAAAACTTTTAAGAATAAGCAAGGAGAAGTCCCTAATTATGATTAACGATTTACGCGAATTCATAAATTTACGAGTACAACCACTGAAAAACAACATGTATATTGTCTCTTTGTATTCTTACCTTAGAACAGCTTCATCTATTATAGAAATCCAACCGTTCTTTCATGCAAAACAGCTTCTTCATAACCTCAATAGAGAATATTAATTATTTACTTGTGATATAAATCTCTAGAGAAAAAAATTTCCATTAATAAAGCGAGATAAAAGTTTTTAAACTAAATGAGAGCTCATTGGTGTGCTTTCGTCTCCAAGGAGCTCTATATCATTTTCACTATCACTCGCCAAAATGTACCACGAAAAAGGGAAAGAAAAGAATCGTAAAAAATCTCACTTCATTCATTTTTATTTAAAAATAAAAATTAAAAAAAAAACGGCGAATTCCGCCTTTTTTTTCTTTATGTTTCAATTTGTCATTTCACTTAGGTATCTTGATTTCTTGTACGTTTCAAAAACTGGCAGAAGTCATTAATAATATTATCACTTTTCACAGGATTATCCTCAAAGTGTAATTTCACCAAATTAATGTGCAGTGAATCACGTTTATTAGAAGAAGACAAAATTATCATCTAGAATATTTCTAACGAAATGCGTAACCGCGTAGCAGAAAGAAGTTTTCAAATTTCAATACTTGCATTTACGACACAATCCTGTATCAAATATGAACAAATTGGTAGGCTATTTTTAAAAATTTCAAACCACCATACCAGTTCTGTAGGCCTATACGCATTATATTTTGTGGCATGCAACTGTGTATAGATTTTCATTTTTATTTTTTCATCTTGAAGTCTTGGAGCTAAGAATCAGAAAAAAGTCAAGAAACTTATATTTTACATCGAATGTTTGTAATACGAGTAGATTACATCAAAATTAACAGCACAAAAGCAGAGAGATCATTCAACTAACAGAGAAAGTAAGTAAAGCCATAGGTAGATATAATTATTAGCTATTTTAATGAAGTATTGCCCACGGAAGAATTCATCAAATGAAAGATCAATTTTTTCACCGAAATTACTTTAAAATGAAATTCATAAATACTCAAAACGATTATTATGAATAAAATTGCGGTGTTGAAATTTAGGGTAAAATCAAATATGTCAATGATTCTCAAGGAGCAGAGCTGTTGTTTTTTTCTCGGTCAACACATAAGTAAATAAGAATTTTTAAAAAAATGCTGAAAAACATATTTTAAACGTAGACGTTTTATTGTACCTCTACCTACTAATTATTTTTTTTTAAATACAATTCTGTTTTAGCTGCTTAAAACAGTTTTACTTGAATACTTTTTTTGTTTTAAACAAACCAGCCCTGTTAGGGAACCAGACCTGACTTTGTTTCGCGTATTCTCAATAAAGTAATACGTACCGGTTACCAATGAATTACAACTTGGTAAGCTGGAGATGTAAATATTGAATGCATTTTTTTAATTTTTTGAGTTTATATCATTTTTCAAATTCAAACGTCAAAGTTGTTCTAATTCATTTTAGTTTATGTTTGTTTGTTTTTTCAATATTCGACTACTCGTTGACTCACTTTTTTCACATTTTTTCACCATCATTATTTGACTATAATTCGTTTCTTTTTCCTTACTTCTTTTAAATTGAAAATTTGATGAACAAGCGGTGTTTTCCTCAAAAAAAGTAGGAGCATTTTGCAGGCACCTTCACTTTCCAACAAAATTTCCAGAAAATTTCAGCTATGCTGAAAATTGAAAGCGCTTGAATAAACCTAAAATGAAAAAATTACCTTAAAAAAACCACACAAGATAGTCGAATAATAGTGAACAAAAAAACGTATACAACCGATGAAACGAATGGTCGAGTAATACTTAGTAAAAAAAAGTCTACGAAAATCAAAGCAAAATAGACCTATGTTACTTTTACCCAAGTTGAAAACTTCTAAGTTTGAATTTGAAAGTAAAAATTGAAAAAAAATTAATTTCAAATACCATCGAATTCGCGAATTCACGAATCGCTTGGATCGCTGTTGTTATTGTCTGAAAAGGGGGAACTGGAGACTATTGACCAATCAGATTACAATTCACAACGCAAAAATTAATAATTTAGTGGCCAACAATTTTTTTTCTTTACTCAAAGACATCAAACGACTCTTTTGCTGATATACAATTTTCTCATTTTTGTTTAAAATACGTTTGCAAATGAGTTCTGGTGTCATGAATTTTTTCAATTACTCAAATCCGAATCATTCAGTTGCAAATTAGAGTTGAAAAATATTCCACACTATAAAAATGTCTTATCACAATTTTGCACAGTTCCCCCTTTTCAGCATTTACGCAAAAATCCGCCAGATGTCAGCCACTTAGTGTGAATTCGCGAATTGAAAACAAAACAAAAACATGAAAAATTATTGCATCACCATTTCTACCTGCGAAGGGACAAAATAGACAAAAGGGGAAAAAATAAAATCGGATCGCTTCGCTCAAAAATCGACATAATGATGAAAAATTGAAAAAATGTTGCACATTCAATTTCATCATTCATCTATGAGATTTGTGATCACGTATTGTTTCTTTCAATGCTTTCAACACACATCGAGTAAATCGAATGATTTATGCTTAAATGTACAATACGTACAAGCAGATTTCACCTCATTCTCACACAAGTTACTTTACATACTTAGACTTACCTCGTTGAAAGTACAGTTGCAGTTTCAATTAATTCAAACGCTGAACTTGTAATAGGTACTTTATTTTTAAAAAACAATAATTACAATGAGTCAATCCTACGGATTCACCTTGAAAGTAAAAAGCTGAAAGGGACATTGACATGAATTTTCGCGAAATCGGATGTTATTAATATAAGCTAAAATAAACGATACTACTGTACAAGTCCAACCACATGATTTTAGTGAAAGCATACGCTGCAATACATGAGAAATCCTTCACCGCGTAGGCATAATTGGCATTCCGGGGCCTAACGGATTCCCGGCACCTCCACTAACGGCAGAGTTAGGACCCAAAAGAACCTGCAAATGACATTCGAATCACAATAGTTCATTCAGAGATAAACCGAGTGAAGAAAATATCAGTTTAAAAAAAGAAAATAAGTATTCACTTGTTTTTGCTGATTTAATTGAGCAGTTTGTATTTGGACTCTTTCGATTTCAAACATTAAAGGTGCGAACAAGATAGTGCTTGTAGAAAATAATATCCACGCAGCTGATCTACTGAAGCCATAGAAATCTAAACAAATAAGGTATTTATAAGAGCTAATGTAAATTACATATCGTTGAAGCTTTAAAAGAAGAGTTACTCATTTCTTACTTTTTACTCCATTTTTACATCCTACTACAGCACCATATGAAAGATTTCGAACGGACTGCGGGAACATTTCTGTTAATCCTAACAAACGTTCGAGTAATGTTTCGTCTTCTTCGTTCTGCATCACAACGAAATTTGTTATAAGTAAATAATCAGACTAGAATATGTGAAACATTTACTACCGGTTTTCGAGACGTAATTACTCACTTCATAATCATCCTCCAAAACTGGAATTTTTTCAGGTGTGAGATCTTTACTGCTTTCCGGCAACGACTCCATTCCACTATCGATTTCTTCTAATGTTAGTCCGACCATAGCCCAGGTAATATGAAACAATTGGCACTCAGCTGTTTGAAATCAAAATTGCAAACCTTAAATTTGCTTTAAACCAATAATGGCATTCTAAATTTGAAACAATTCGCAAATTTTTCCCATTAAATTGCAATTTCTTACTTCATTTCACGAGAAATCAGAGCCAATTCAATTTTGCAAAAGAAAAATTGATAATGGAAAATGCTTTTGCTCTTCTAACTATGTTCCACAACGCCAACTTCATACAGGATGGATGTGATCGACATAATAATACTTTTTAATGCAGAGGATTCGAACACCATAAGTATGTTTATTGCAGAATTACTTTGTATGGTATGTAGTTAGCGCTCCATGCATTCATGAGGCAAACAATAATCAAAAATGAAAAGTTTGTTGAAAGTTCGATGGGTCACACTTGCGGACTTGCGGTTTTGGATTTTGCGGATTGCGGCGGAGATGATTATCGAGTTCGAGTTCGTTCGTAATTTGTAATCGTGAAGCCATGTTCGTCATTGTCATTCCATTGTTTCCGTTCAATATTTTTGAGTTGATTTCATCGAAAAATGATAACTCGATATAATAGGTGATGTGTTAATTACTGTTGAATGAAATTTCGCGAACCCTTCTAGAATAACTACAAAATAATTTGCGGAAACCTCAGTTCTAATCACCTACGTGAGAGACTATTTTTACAGATTGATAGGACGACAGTTCTCATTTTGATAATTTGATTGCATGAATGATTGGAATTGATAAAATGAAAATGTATGAATAATGTTTTAAATCATTTCCTGGCTACTGTACTTGCGTTATTCAACTTGGTTATATTATTAAACGTCGTAGCAGGTACAGCTCTTTCAATGTTAATATTGATTATTTCCTTTCATTTTTTCAGCTGTTTTGATTTGAATATTTTCTAGTGAATTGTCGAGTTCCACTTCAAACGTTCCTGAAATCTTATCATCGACCGGTATATTATCCGCAATACTTGCTTCCAAGATACATTATGGTTTACATCAAAGAATACCGAATTTGTATGCCATTGACTGTCGAAGAAGTAATTATAATGTTGATATTCAAAATCAAATTCCATTATTTTGAATTTTGGTTTAATCTTGTTGCAATAACGTAGTACAAGGTCGGTCAGCTGTACATGATTGCTAGACATAGTCACGAACAATCAGAAAACGGAGAAGGTGTTGAAACAATATCCAATGTACCTTGTGAAGATGAAAAATATGGTAAAGGACAGTTCACAGAAAAAAGGATTCATTTATCAAGGTAATTCTATTGCCTTTCAAGATTAATCTTCCTCTTTCGAGATATATATTTCTGACATTATTTTCGTGTATTTCTTCTGATTTTAGCCGTCTTCCATACTGGATTCAGTCGTTTTGTCCGAAAATATTTTACGTTACAGAGAAAGCTTGGAATTACTATCCATTTACGATTACAGGTAAGTTCAACTTTTTAATTGAATCATTCCAATTCGTTGAGATCATTTTAACTTTTAAGTATGTATTTTATCGTTTTGTTCTTTTGATTTGCATATCTCGATTCCACTCAATTCTGGATGTTTCAGAATACACTGTGAGTAATTGAACTGAGCTATTATTTCATGTTGCTTGTTTCTAATAATGAACGCTTGATGCTTACTCATTTTGTTTCAATTATTCCAGTGTTCTTTTGTACCGAAGTTGAACGTGGTGATAAAAACAAAGTTCGAAGACAATCGTGGAGACTCTGAGAATGTTGGTCTATATTTCATTTTTCTAAAAAAAAAAAGCTCACACGCCTTCATGATTTAATCGGTAAACGTTTTATTCTAGGCTCTTGAATTGAATGAAGAGCAATTGAAACAGAGAGAAGTTGACTTCATAGACATTGCGTATGATGAAGTTAATCCGAAACATTATAAGGAAGAGGAGGTTGTGTCCAGTTTTTCAATTTATTACAATGTTTCAATTATGCTTGTTTACATAATCTTTATGACGATTTTAGGATTTGCGATATTTTCAATCTAAGAAAACTGGTAGAGGACCATTACCAGAAGAATGGCAAAAAACTGTCACTCCAATAATGTGTTCCTATAAAGTCGTTGAAGCATCTTTTGAGGTTTGGGGTATGCAGACGAAATGCGAAGATTTGATCCACAAGGTGAATGATTTTGATTTTCAACTTTGCGTTCTATTGATTTTTATTCAAGAAATTGTATTTTATTTATGTTTTTCATCAGTCAATTCGAGAAATTTTGGTTTTGGGTCACCGACAAGCTTTTGCATGGGTTGATGAATGGATTACGATGTCTTTATCCGACGTTAGAATTTACGAATGTGAGATGCAAAGGGAGACCAATACCAAAGTCACAAGTTCTGAAACAGAGGGCAAAAAGCAAGACGAAAGTAAGAAATCCTCCTCTCGAAATTCTTCATCAAGTTCTAAAACTTCGTCTCCGGCATCTCCTAAATCTCCTACCCTTGACAAAGCTTCCAAGTCATGGTTCTCTTGGGAATAAATGGTGATAATTGTGATTCTACCTTAAATACCTATCTCGTCTATTCATTATTATGTTTGATGTTTGTGTTTGTTGTAGTTGATTAGTCATTATTCTTATTTTTTATGTTAATAACTTCAGAACTGATGAGCTAAGATTGAATACTTGAATTTTTTTGAGAAAATGCTTTGCTTTTACAAAAATAATTGTTGATAATACATATTTATTGGTGGTTTGCTGTGAAGTAAACATCAGTTTGAAGATCTATTTCCTTATAAGTATTACATATTTGTAAGCGTATAAATGTATGTTTTTGGTGGTTTTGTAGTTCTGAATAAGTATACCAAATTTTTATTTGCTGCAGAACAATGTTTTATAACGTTCAGAACGAATTACGCAGTTCAAAACTTGAATTTTCAAATATTTAGATCTATGTTGTAGACAAATTCAGCAATAGTACTCATGTTAAGAGTACGACAGCAAAGTGATAACTATTATTCGCTGTGAACAACGCTTTCTAGTCTCTGTTTAGTTGATTTGTATACGTTAAGCTAATTTCAAATGCAGGGAAATTTATCATTACGTTTTGGTTTTTATATAATCACACAGAATTATATTTTTGTTCATTTGTACTTATGAAAAAATGTCATCTTCCTAATATTCATATCTTTCTCTATACGCCTTTAGTCATATCTGAACACTATTTATTTTTCTCGAGTTTTTTTTGTTATATCAGATATATGTCATTTATTTTTTGAATATTTTCACTACGAATTATAATTGAAAAAAATGGTGCAATGCTTATTTTTTTTAATTTTTATACTTTATTTTAATTTTTGATCTTTACCCTTAAAATTATGTTCACGTACCTTATGGCGTATCAAAGTATGGTACTCCTTTTCATCAGACTTATTTGCGAAGTTTAAAATAATTTTAAATGAAATGAAGCATTCCAACTTTTCCGTTGTTTTGAACGTGTTTAAGAGTAGGTGCTACTACTTATTTTGTACTTTCTATATAATTATGATAAATGCGGTTGTATTGCTGTCAACGGTACGTTTAAACCTAATAAAGTGTTCTATTTTTCTTTTGTTTTTCTTGTGTGATGTTTTCAAATTCGACTTATGAAGCAAACGAAAGATACCTACCAATACCGCGCAGATTAAATGTAGATGTGAGAATATGTTTCTTCAGCGGATTATTCCGGTACTTCATCGTGTAATGATTTCATTTAAAAAAATATAACATGTATATTTTTGGAGCAGAAAGTACGCTGCGTTGGATACTGAAAGATACTGAGATTATGGAGGTAAAAACCCAAGTCAGTAATATAATTAGAAACTTGTTACATGTGTAACGAGCAATCTCTAATGAAAAAACCAAATAAACCAACAGAATTAATTACTTGCAGGTACAGTTGATTTATAAATATTATCATGATGTGCCATTATAATTTGTTTATCTTGTCGAAAAGTAAACTGCGATATGTTTGGACTTGACGGTTATGCAGGTATTTTCAAACGGTACGTTTTGTCAGTCAAAATTGAAATTTTACACAAGTTTTTTTTATTAATTCTTGTTGAAATATTGATCGAATAGGCCGACACTTATTTTACATTCTTCAACAGCGATGATTTTATTAAAAAACACGTATGTTATACCTATTTATTAATAGCATACACATTTATTAGATGTGATGCCTATTTAATGTTCTTTTGCAGATTATTTTGGTGCTGTGTGGTTTTGTGTTTTACCGGTGGGAAAAGCCATGATGCCTGTTTACCTTTTGAACTGAAGAATTCATGCCACACGAAGGAAAACCAGTCTGCTATAGTATGCATGGGAGGATTGCCAGAACATTTTTACCAAACAAGGTTAGTTACCTATTTACTCAGTTGATCGTATATAAAATGTTGAATTAATACTGTGTCTCATAATACGTACATATTGAAACCACAACTTTTTTATAACTTACACGTCATGTAGAAGTTCTATTGTAGACCTGGCAGATGTTCATTATATTGCATACTTAATCAAATTCATAGATACGAGTACAAATATATTACTTGGTTACCAACTTATTCATTTTTTAAAAATACTTACACAAGCTTATACTTACAGTGATTTTATAAAAATGGCATCTTTGCATTGTTGGCCCAACGAATCTTTCGATCCATATGACGTTCTCCCATTTTTTCCAAAAATCGAGAAATTCACTTTATCCAGAAGTGAAACTACAACAATATTGAAGGATTTCCCCCCTTCATCAACACTAAAGGTAGGTAAGCATTCTGAACTGATCTGAAATAAATAAAATGTCCGTTGAAAGTATTCGTACCTATGTTGGATTAATTATCTACTTACGCAATTATATCGTCAACTTGAATTAAGTAAGAATCTGCTATTCTTTTTCAAACAATAGGAATTAAATATCACATTTACATCTATTGAATTCTTGGAAGTCTCGGTGTTTTTAAAACTTAATTCCTTAGAAGTGTTGGATTTGAGACATAATAAATTGAGAATATTTAATCCGAGTTTTACAGCTGATATACGCAGTATGGAGGCTATTTATCTCGCTGGTGAGGAAAATAATTTGAGATATAGATATCAGCTAGTTACTTACCTACCTACCTACCTACCTACCTATACATATAATAAAGCAGATATTGATTAATAACTAATTTGTTTTAAAACTTATTTTCAGGAAATCCTTATTCTTGCGGAGATAATTTCTCGTGGATAACATTCGAAAACAGTACATTTAATAAATTAGTAAAAGATGTCGATGAAATGATCTGCGGAACACATCGATTCAATGGGAAACCTCTAAAACGAGTAATGGAGATTGTGGAGGTAAAAAAATATAAATAAATACCTAATTACCTATTAGTATGTATGGATAGATATCTGCTTAGATGTGACGTATTACATTGATACTTTCAAATTTTAGTGCGAATTTTTAATTTGTTTTTCAATTGATTTCTGTTGGAGACTCTGAAGAGTGAATGCCGTATAAAAGTACCAGCCAACTGCACGTGCGTTTTGGATCATGTAATTCGAGTTTCTAGACATAATTTGAGACCAATGATCATAGTCAACTGTACACATCAACAAATGACGACACTACCTAGTCAATTACCAAATTCTACTACAACTTTAATAATGCGTGGAAATATGGTATGATGATAATTCAATACCTACCTATAGTTACCTCCTGTGAATTTTTTATAATGCAGCTGAGGTGAGAAAAAGGTGTTACCTATTTAAATCGAATAACAGCTATGTGTATTTGGCGTAAGTCAATGACTGTTCTGGAGAGTTTAAAAGAAAATGATATTTTCTTCAAGTAATTTTGATGCTAATAAATAACAACTGCAAGTAGGTACTTGACTTACCTAACAGCTGATTCAAGCTGGCAACTTTTTTTTTTCAGATTTCTAATCTTAGCGAATTTATTACGAATGAGAGCTATTCTAAACTTTTGAACGTGTATTTGGACTATAACAATATTTCATCCATAAATACACTGTTTGTGTCTTCTTGGTTGACCACCTTTCGTGCTCTCAGTTTGAAAGGAAATCATTTATCAGAGGTAGGCAATGTTTTAAATTAATTTTGAGGGGGTTTAAGTGATGTAGACAGCCGCAATGTGGAAAATTAAAAATTATTCAGCAAATTTTCATTATCATAAATGTACATACATTGTATAATTAAACTTACAGATGCCTTTATTTGCGTTAGAAAATATTTTTGAAAAGAATCGTAACGTTGGTAAATTCTTGTTGAGCGAGAATCCGTGGAGATGTGATTGCGAGTTTACTCCATTATTTAAAGTAAAACAATATACCTACTTGAAAGATCTACTTATACATTTAAATTATGGTAATTTCGTATAATCTCTTATAAATTAAAGGTAACTACCTACTTGTACATTTTTTATCATTTCCAGAATTTTTTGGTCACATACAGATCAATCATTAAAGATGCAGGGAATGTGAAATGCGCAGCTGAAAGTGGCGACAAAAATTCGTTGGTTTCGGTAAGAAATTGGAAAGTAGGTATATATTGCTAAAATATGTTTTTCATAGTCCTGATCGGTGTTTCATTTCGTAGATAATTTCTCTTCATCGTAAGAACCTCTGCAGTGAAAAAATGTCCCATTTATCGTTCATGAATTTCCTGAGCATATGTTTCAGTATTCTACTTTTCATATTGTTGACTGATTTCGCCCGTAATTATTACATGTATAAAAAATACAGTAAATTACCCTGGATTGCTAAAAAATTACCTTTTTAATTTGAATTGAAAAACCAACTGTATTACCTATATCATAATAATATGTAGGTATACCTATTCGATATTTGATATTTCTCAAGTACATTAGGTCTACATTATATTGAGTGAAATAAAAGCATATTGTCAACTTTAGTATACTGTCGATTTTTTACGCATTGTCACCAAATTCAAGATGGATTTTGCGGCATTTCTTTTTGCTTGAAATTTTTCAATACCATGTCCTAATACGAAACAAAAAAAAGCTTATTTTTGCGTTCGTACTAAGCCTATATAAGTAGGTAAGTATACCTACATATTTCTAATTTAATAAAATATTTTTACCTAAAGCGGTATATCCGAGTGCTTCGCATTTCAAGGTGTAATACGCTTCGTTATTTTTTCCAGTTTCAGATATAATCGTATAGAGAGGCGGAGGTTCATGCATATGTAAGCATTTTTCTTCCAATTTTTCAATAAAATCCTCCTTTTCGCTTAGTTTAACTGAGAGTTCGTACATTCTGTATAAAAAATAGGAACACAGTAAGTAGGTCTAGGTATCAAAAAAAGCCACCAAATTCTAATGAAAAACAAAGAAAAAAATTAGCATTGATTTTGATATAGATAAATTCTGAAAACTTACTGCTGCTCGTTAAATGGAGTAATTTGATTTGGTAGATTGTTCTGTTTCTGGCGCCTTATTATCTGTTTTATCATCTCTGTCGCAGCTTCCTCCTTTGCTTTGGTTTTTTTACGAGATTTTCCTTCAGCTGTAAGTTCATAGAAGTATCATGCGAACTATCGATAGGATCACCTCACCGCAGATATTTTGGAAGGTGTAAGTTATATCTACGTATTATTGATACAAGTGAAATCTTACTGTATAAATTCGCTATTTCACAGCTATACGTATGATCCACTAAATGCCCTGTTCCAGAAACTTTCACATGTTTATATGTAATATTTACTGAAGAACTTTCAAAATGATCGGACAAAATGTCTACCATGGATTTTCCATCTTCGTCGGTGGATATCACCAATTCATCGGAAACCTAATTGAAATAATACATAGGTATTATATTACCTACCTATGTAGACAGGTAAATAGTAAGCTTACATTTCCATGTAAGTTTTTTCGTTACGAAAAGTACCTATTGAAAATTTTGACTCGATTGATATCTACCCAAGTCGATGGTCCATATTAAGAATTAGGTATATCTAGTAGGTACGTAGAATCAAACCTGATTATTTAATTTTTCTTCGCTAACAGATGTCACAATTGGAATCCATTCGTTTTTTTTCTCCAACTTTGATTCATTTTTAGCCAAAGCCAAACTCAAAGCTGCAATAATTCACATAAAATTCAATAACATGATGAGAGGGTGGGCCTTGAGGGCCTGAGCCATAGTGAAAGTATTTCGAACCCAGGCTCAGAACGTCCATCTTGGGCTGCTTTTATTCATAATTTTGAAAACCGAAAAGTTTAAAAATTCATAAGAGGCTTCGAAACAGTTAAAAAAACTACTTTCCGTCGATTAAAGAGTGCAAAAATAGGATATAAATCCAATGTTAACGTATGTAGTACATGCAAAGTTATACCTACTTAAATCTGCTAAAATTTTTGATATTTTTTCAAGAGCTACTAGCAAAATTTAAATTTTAGAAAGCCAGTCAGAATTAAAAAAATGGAGGTCAGCTTCCAAAACTTATTGTGATGTTGATGCTTTTTTGATTTTTATTGTTAGTTCGGGCAAAAAATTTATTTACTTATTATTAGTTCATCGAGATGTGGATCAGTGGCGTGCATACGAATACTTTACCGGGCAAATGCCCGGTAAAGTTTTGGGGGGGGGGGGGGGGTGGTGGTGGTGGTGATGGTAGTGGGCAGATATTTAATGAGTTCATAAAAAAATTGTAGGAAACAGAAGAAAAATTTATCTTGAAATAAATCGTTGAATTCACTAGACACAGCAAGTTGATAATTGCTGCATACACTCACCATAGAATAGTACCTAGGTACCTCTCTATACATAATTACATATGTGACCCGCTCTGACAAAACCGACCATTTCGACAAAATTTCAAAAAATGTTTTTTTCTCAAAAATCTGATCTTTCAACCCTTAAAACTCATTTTAAACATCATTATTTTGGACACTTTTTTTTGTCGAAACGGTCGGTTTTGTCAGAGCGGGTCACATATATTAAATAAGATATAACTTGAATAAGAAAAATAATGGGTAAATGTTGTATTTCATAACAATTTTGAAAAGTGATCAGACAGTCTAGGGGCGGATTTAAGGGGGTTTAGGGGGTATTATATCTCTCTCATCCATATTTTGAAAATTCGGAATCGCCAGATACCCCAAAACACCAAGTGGCCCCCGAGGCCATTTCTAAACCAAAAGAATATGATATTTGGACTTTCTCCAACGAAAGTTTTTGTGAGCGTTTGCCCTCGCTTCGCTCGGGCCAGTTTCTTCAATTCTCTTTAACAATCTAAATTTTCAATTTTAGTACATACCTAGATATAATTCAAATTGTGAAATTGTGTGATCAAAAAAATAAACGCATCAGTCACCACAAAAAACATTGGTTTTCCCACTCAAAATACAAATTTTTGAAATTTTCTGTCCTTATACTTCGCTTGGGCTTGTGTGTTTTTTTTTTCAAATTTAGATCGAACTTTCAAAAATCTATTAAGTAGGTATTCAAATTTCAAGAAATTTTCTATAAAAAAAAAACACTTTTCACCTCAAAAAACGTTGTTTTTCCATTTCTCGAAATTAGCTTTTGCTCTCATAGAGCGGGCAAATAGTGGTTTTAAAAAGGAAAAAATTGGCACATAAATTTTTTCTTCGGGAATGTGTTCAGATGAACCCCCTGAACTACCAAAAAAAAACCGCGCCTTCTACCCCTGGAGCTAACTTTTTTAGGGGGCTAAAACCGGTTCCGATTCATGTTTTTTGCGATTTACTCCGAAAATATTAGGTTTACGATAAAAAATACCATGACAAAAAATGTTCCCCTTCAAATTCTCGACAATTTGATACTACGTTCGATACCCATATCTCAAAAGGGGTGTCTGAAAAAAGGGGTGGCAAGAGAAGGTGTTTCAAAAAAGGTCAGTTCAATAAATTGATCAAAGTTACCACTTTATATCATTCGTTTTCGCTCAAAATTTTTTTACAAAGTCTACTCACTCAACTATTAATTACACCACCATTGATTGGTCTTCAATCCTCCCCGGGGGTTGGTGGGGGGTGCTTGATTTTTCAAGTAACGCACAACTGAATCATGTATTTGAAAAACGAATCTGGACATGCGATATATCGAATAGTATGTTTTCGAGGTCGCTGAACACGAATATTAAGTTATTTTTTGGGTCCAGTTCCTAAAAGCCCCCCTGTGCCCCAAAAAGGGGGTTAAAATTTTGAAAAATCGTGAAAAGTCGAGTGATATATCGAATGGTATGTTTCCGAGGTCGCTGAGTACGAATATGAACTTATTTTTTGGGTCCCACCCCCCAATGTCCTTCTGTGCCCCAACAAGGGGGCTAAAATTTCAAATAATCATCAAAAAGTCGAGTGATGTATCGAATGGTATGTTTTCGAGGTCGCTGAGGACAAATATGAACTTATTTTTTGGGTCCCACTCTCTAATGTCTCGATGTTCCCCAAAAAAAGGACCAAAGTTCGAAAAATCGTGAAATGTCGTGTGATACATCAAATGGTATGTTTTTGGGATTCTATTTTGAAATATTTCATCAATTTATGTGCTTTCCCAACAAAAAAAAACATTATAAAAAATTAATTCCATTTAAATTTCCCATAATTAATAATTCAAGTGGCACATATCTAAGCGAACTTTACAAATAGAAATTAGTTGGATGGTTATACGCGTACATTTTATTTCGACGAAATTCGACCAAACTGTAAAAGTCGTACTTCCATTTTATTTTCTTTTAGAAAGTAATCAAAAACTGGTAGGTGAGTGAGCGTTTTAAAAAAAAATCTCGAGATGTAAAATGTTTTAATTCTTTGCAAAATGAGCGTTCAAACTTTTTGAATAGCGATCCCGGTAATACCACCTTGGTAATACCTCTACCTCTGCCCTCCTCCCTCCGAAAGTTACTCCAATCAGTGTTTTTGAGATGAATTTTCAGAATTATTTCTAAAATAATGGTGAGAATCTTCAAAGCAAAAGATCACACCATGTTTTGTCGTTAACTTTTTTGGGACGGAGAACCAATGTGCTTTAAATTCTAAAAATTTGCGTTCAGCAATCTTGAAAATATACTACTCGATATACTCGTATTATACGATTTTCAGCGACTTTTCAAAATGTTGTCCTCTTTAGAAGGGCGTAAATGGGTTTTGAAAACCATGTAAGCAGAAAATAAGTTCATATTTGTACTCAGCGACCTCGAAAACATACCATTCGATACATCACTCGACTTTTTGATGATTTTTTGAAATTTCAGCCCCCTTGTTGGGGCACAGAAGGACATGGGGGGGTGGGACCCAAAAAATAAGTTCATATTTGTACTCAGCGACCTCGAAAACATACCATTCGATACATCACTCGACTTTTTGATGATTATTTGAAATTTTAGCCCCCTTGTTGGGGCACAGAAGGACATTGGGGGGTGGGACCCAAAAAATAAGTTCATATTCGTACTCAGCGACCTCGGAAACATACCATTCGATATATCACTCGACTTTTCACGATTTTTCAAAATTTTAACCCCCTTTTTGGGGCACAGGGGGGCTTTTAGGAACTGGACCCAAAAAATAACTTGATATTCGTGTTCAGCGACCTCGAAAACATACTATTCGATATATCGCATGTCCAGATTCGTTTTTCAAATACATGATTCAGTTGTGCGTTACTTGAAAAATCAAGCACCCCCCACCAACCCCCGGGGAGGATTGAAGACCAATCAATGGTGGTGTAATTAATAGTTGAGTGAGTAGACTTTGTAAAAAAATTTTGAGCGAAAACGAATGATATAAAGTGGTAACTTTGATCAATTTATTGAACTGACCTTTTTTGAAACACCTTCTCTTTCCACCCCTTTTTTCAGACACCCCTTTTGAGATATGGGTATCGAACGTAGTATCAAATTGTCGAGAATTTGAAGGGGAACATTTTTTGTCATGGTATTTTTTATCGTAAACCTAATATTTTCGGAGTAAATCGCAAAAAACATGAATCGGAACCGGTTTTAGCCCCCTAAAAAAGTTAGCTCCAGGGGTAGAAGGCGCGGGTTTTTTTTGGTAGTTCAGGGGGTTCATCTGAACACATTCCCGAAGAAAAAATCTATGTGCCAATTTTTTCCTTTTCGCCCTCGCTTTTTTACGTTATTTTCCTGCTCTATCACTCCGCTCTAGACCTGTTTGCTTTTCATTTTCAAATTTGAAATTTTTAAAAAACAATCATTGAAGTTCTAAAATTTTGAGCTCAAAAAAAACTCAAAAAGTGAACAAATTTTTCAATAACATCGTTTTTACCTCTCGAAGTATAAAGTTTTAAAAGCTTTCGCGCTCGCTCTGCTCGGGTCAATTTCTATTCCTTCTCTAAACCAAAAAAAAAAAAAATACATTTTTGAAACTTTCATAAATTCAGAAGGGAAATAAGAATTTTTCATAGCCCAAATATGAATTACACATATCAATTGACAAAATCGTCATTTCATCTTTTATTTCGCTTTAAAAAGTTGTCATTTAATTCGGCATACTTAATATTTTTTTCTTATGGCAAATTTCTGCCTTGTCCTCCCCCTTCAAAAAATCGCCTCTTTTTTGCTATTAGATACATACATAATAAATATTGAATAAACAAACTAAAGCAAAAATGATTCGAACAGCTTACATTCAAGTATCCAAACCTGAGGAAAAACAGACCGAGAAAGATTCATAAGGGGGGAGGGAAAAATTTTGGAGGCCCCATTCGGTGCATCCCCCAGGGGCCCCAAACCGACCCAGTCCGCCACTGAGTGAGTGATGAAAAAACTAGAATTTCACATCAAAATTACAGTTGTTCTGATTCTTCAAACCCCAAATTTTGAAAAGCGTTTGCCCTCGCTTCGCTCGGGCCCTTCATGATTCTACTTTCACAACTTTAAATAATAAAAGTGTGAAAATTAAACAGAAAAATTCCAGAAATAGGTACCCATATTGAGCATATGAAAAATGCAAAATTTTCATTTTTTTCCCGAGGGGATCCACTAGTTTTTCAAAATTTTTTGATACGTTGTACATTACTTACCTACCACATCAGTGCTAAGCTGGTTAAAATTTTGATTATTCAATCATTTCAACAAAAAAAAACAAAAAAAAACAGATTTTTCATTCTATACCTACTCAAAACTTAAAACACTTTGAATGCTCAATTTGCAAAAAGAAATATGTACTTCATGAAACTGAAAGGCTTTTCTTATTGAAAAATGTTTACCTACAAATTGACATTTTTTTAAAATGTTGAAAAAAAATTTAAAACAAGTGACTAATTGTAAGTATAAGGTTTTCAGTCACAAGCTGATAATCAACTTCTGGCATAGACGAAATCAGTCGCAAGATTTATCTTGGTAAATTAACAAAGAAACCTCATTTTTTAGAACTTGAATCAGAAATTTTTGAAAGCTTTTGCCCTCGCTTCGCTCGGGCTGAATAATTTTAATATTTTTTCACCTTTTGAAGAGACCAAGGTGGAAAAATTTACTTTTTGTTTAAAAAAATACCAAATAGTTTACTTCTTAAATGAGGCAAATTTTAAAAAACTTCAGCTCTCGTTTTGTTCGGGTCCATTCACTTAGTTTTCTTTTTTAAAATTGAAAAAAAAGCCATTATTCAAATTCTAGAATATTCTAAAGCCAAAAAAATGAACTCATCACAATATAAAAAACAATGTTTTTTCACATCCAGAAATACGAATTTTCACATGTTTTTCCTCGCTTCGCTCGGGTCTATTGTTTCTCTTTTCCACAATCTAACATTAAAGCTTCTAAATATTTTTTTATTTTAATGATAACTTTCATCAACAGTCATAAATCTGAATTGAATACTACTTCAATCAGCAAAATTGTCAATTTTTGTTTCTTATTTCACTTTAAAAATTGACTATTTTCTTGGCAAAATAAGTATTTTATCCAAATCAGTTGGAAAATTTCCGCTCGACCCTGCCCCTCCCTAAAACTTCTAGTTTCGTATTTGACTTGAAAAAAAATTGGCTGGGGGGGTGGTGGTGGTGGTATCGTCATGAATGAAAAATGCCCGGTAATCTTTCAACTCTGTGCACGCCACTGATGTGGATACTCACATGATCTTATTTGCAGCTGATGGTGAATAAAATCTAATATAATGTTGAATCGATCAACAATCTCTTCAACATCATGATTCATTTTATTGAATATCTCGTAATGTTTCGTGAATGTAGCAGCGTATTTGTGAATTAATGTGATCATTCTGCTGTCTCTTCGATCAAAACTTTCTTCTTTGCTAAATATTGCATGATCTTCAGCGACACTTTCATTATCTGAAACAATTACATAGCCTTATCTTATCTATCAACTAATTATTAATGGGTAGGAATACCTACTTCACCAGTTTAAATTAGACTCACTGATGTAATTATTTTTACAAACATTCTTGGCTTAAATAGGTAGGAAGGCAATAAATAAAGATCATTTACATGTACACAAATAGTGGGTACCTGGTACCTGCATGAGAGAATACGGACATTACCCTGATATGAATTAGGTGCTTGATAAACTTTACAATAATAGATTGCCAATCCACAATCGTGTTCTCAGTTTAAGCCAAGTTCAACTACACATACCTAGTTCTCAGAATTTGTTTGGTTAATTAATCAGAATGGACTACTCATAATAATTCAAAATTACGATTTGTTGCAGAAAAACTTATCAACCATTAAATGTAATTTCATTCAAACAATCGCCTATACCCTTTCGAAATTCCAATGCAAAGTTATACTTAACGTCTAAAATAAAGTTATGATTGTTCACTTACTGTAATTGCCAAGTATATAGGTTATTTAAGTAAGTTGGAAAAAGTTGAACTTTGCATGAAAGTTGGATCACGTACCGAAAGTCAATATCACTTTGGGACATGATACTCTTCGTAGTTTTTACATACCAATGCCCGAGGCCGTCTCTTCAGTAGCTGCATAAGATAATTTCCGAACGTGAGATTGCTCGTACTTCTCCATAGCTGAAGTTTTTTCTAGAGTTGCTAAAGTTTTCAGCTTCGTCAATAATTCTCTTCCCATAGCTAAGTATTCCTTGAATTTTTTTTCTTCTTCTTTTTTCAACGTAGCTTCAAGGTAAATTAGAGGGAAAATATTGTTTATAGGTTCTAGTTTCCATCAACTTGAATGTAAGTATTGATTATGATTACGAAATGATTTTATGTATGTAAATGAAAACTCTTGATATACGAGTACGTTGGTATGCGCCTATACTAAAGGATAGCTAAGAGAGATATTGTGTTTAAAAAATACCTATTATTTGTTTTTAAAACAGTAATTTTTTTTATTCTGGGGGTGAATACGAGAGATGTAAACGTAAACGAAGAAAATAACGTTTTAATTTGACAATAAAAGCAAGGAAAATGAAAACTTACTCAGGTACAAAAAAATAAGGAATTGCGAGAAATACTTGGGGCCACATTTTTAAAACAAAATTCTTTCGAAATTTTTGTCCTTGGATTGCTAAAACTGTAGAAATTTATATCATTGCTTTAAAAATAAATTTGTCACAAGATGAGAAGGAAAAATGTTTTAACTTTGAACTACCTTTAGTCTTTCTACTGAAAATATTTCGAAAAATTTTGTGTGAATCATCTCGAAAATCATCTTTGCTCATATTTTTTCGGAATTACTGTAGGTATTTACAAAAATGTAAATGGAAAGGTGAATTTCAAAACTCAATGAGTAGCTGCATCAAGTAAGTAGGATGATGGAAGTTCAGATTTTTTGCTCTAAGTATGTTTACGTACTCATTTCACTCATTTTCCAACTTTCAATTTCAATTTTCGTAATGAAACAGTTCACATTTATTAGCGTTTGTGTCATTTCTATCTCAAATGCTTTTGAATTATCTTCATCCAGTATTGATTGCCATTTTTGCTCTTTATTATACTTTTTCGGTTTAAAAAAATTTTTCATCTGTCAAAAACGATCACATTTGAAAAGCATATACCTACCAAAAATTGAAAATATGTACCTAGTATCTACTATATGTATTTAGATTTTATCCTCTTGGATATATGGGCATTAGCACCGATTACTTATACCAAAAATGCATTTTGTATGCGCTGCCGTTCGTTGTACTAGCAACGAATAATTTCCTCGCATGTTAATAAATTTGCATAACCAGTTCGCCGTATTTTTGCGATTCTGATTCACCGAATGCAAATTGCAATAATACCAATTCAATCACTCACTATATTAAAAATGAAGTCAAGGGCGACCGAAAACACACGTAAGTAAAGTATGTACCTACAAATACGTTGGTGTGCTCATTTTTAAGGAGAAAATAAAAAATAAAAATGTCATCTTATTTCGAAAAATACCATTTTAATTTTGAAAAAAATCTAGAATGTTTATCAAACTTTTATCAATTTAATATTGGGAAAGGATTTTTTTACAATTTTTAAAAATTCATCAATAATGAAAAAATAAAATTAGTCAACTCGACCATCACAAGTTTTCTATTAAGGTACTCATTTTTTTCAAATTCAACTTTTGTTCGAATTGAAGTCAGCACATCTCATATTTCTGCGCATGGAATTAAAAACACAATTAAAAGAAAATCCATCCCAGGTTTTTTGAACTATAACGGCTTCTATACATAAAAATTTACTTGAAAATCATCTACATCTACACTAACGATTTTCTTTTTCTTATATCATTATTCGAATAAGTAAAAAATACGTGATATTTCTTTAAAATAATAACGCATACCTCATTTCCATATCTGTCGTTAATCTCTTCTACCGAGGCAAACATTGCGAATGATTTACAACAGGATTTTGCAAAAAAAAAAAAAAAGGATATCGTAGCACCAAAAAATGAGAACAATTTGGAAATTATCGACACAGTTTATATATAGGTAGGTAGGTCGGTCTTGATACCTACTGGCGTTTTTTATACACGTCGTTTCAAATGAATAATGCATAGAAATACTATTAAAAAGTTGGAAATGAATTGGAGCGAGTTCCTTCTTTTCTTATAGGTATGTAATTCTTTCTTTCTATTCTTTCTTTATTTCTTGTTGTTAGCTACCATATTTCGTCCTTGTTGATATTGTATTTAAAAAAATAATGTTTGCGTATTTCGTAAACATATTGCGTTGGTTTAGTTTCATTATTAAAATTTGTTTCTCGAGTTATTAATTAAATTATTCGTATGCATGAAATAATCTGAATAGATGTAAGCCTTATTCTATAGCTTGGCTATATAAACAGGGTGTCTGATAAATGAATTTCTGCACTCGAGATTTTAATAAGTAGGGTACCAAAAAAAGCATAGGCTGCGCCATTCTTAGATGAATTGCCTTGGACCTATCTAGAGAAAAGAAAGATTTTGGGGGAATAGAGATACTTCCTTATAAGTCGAACACGTTTATAACTTTTCATTAAAACACGATGAATCCGCACCTATACGAGCATTACCTAATATATTTCACCTTTTGTAATTTTACCTACTCGTTTGATGATTATTAACGATAGATAATTGGTCATTTGCCACTAAACATTTTCCATTTTCCCCCCAACTTTATCTATGTACACAATAAGCGATGGATCAGTATTAGGTCGAGGAACAGGGAGGGTAGGTATGTATAGCAAAATCTAATTTTGACATAGAAAAAGAGATGAAAAAAATCTCAGAATAGTAATAGGTACATATTCATGAGTAGATGTTCACTTGGCCAGCATTATTCATTCGGAGAATTCTCACTCTGAGTTTCATTGATACTAATGAATCATTCGCATTAAATGATGGATTATAATTGCCCAACTTTCAACGCGAGCACACCTAATTTTTTTAAAAACTTTTTCCACGCCGCGATAAACAGAAAAAAAATTTAATGGGTTGGAAAAAAATACTTTACGCCCCTTATATATGTATTTTATGCTCGGAGGGGAAGTCATTTATTTACCTAATTACAATTTCTAACATATACGAACGAATCTTACAGATGCGTAGGTAAATTTTAGACTAATGTGTCCTCGCGTTTTCATTATTTCCTGTTTGCTACAAACATACCGTTTGCGTCGTTAATTACTTTTGTTGAAAACTTGGAGTGCCATTTAACAAGACTTTAGTAATGAACTTCTTCGCATTAATCTAAAGGTGAAGAAGATGTTGTAATCTCGATTGAGAGAAAGGTATGGTTTACAAGAACGAAATAAATGAATGCAACATTTTGCAAATGGAGACGAAATGAAAGGAACAACGCAACGGAAGTCATTTATATAAAAGCTACGTACGTTAAAGACGACTTACGTTGTCAACATGCAGCTTAAGCTGAGTATAAAAAATTTCATATCGAAGAAACGGATGCCTACGTAATAAATAAACAACATTTCGCGAGTATTATTGATGCTTTTTAAAAATGGATTTGTATAATTCATCTCGTAAAAGCAGCTATGTCAATAGGTGCTCAGGTGAGTTATGAGTACCTCTACCTACCTCTGAATAAAATCTACCTATTCTGTAAGTATGTGAGGAGCACAGGAAAAGAACGATGTAACTTGATTTTTTTCAATTTTTTTTTTTTAGTGAAATTTTGTTTATTGAGGAATACTCTTTCATGTAGTGTACGTAGTTTATCTTGAAAGTATTTTTATCGGCACTATTTTGCTCAAAAAACAAAAAATTGTAAGAGATGAAAAATCGAAAGTTTGAGGTGAAAAAAAATTATAACATAAATTTTTCATTTTTTTTTCTCGGTGGTATTTTATTCATTGAGCTAAGCACTTTCACCCAATGTTTATGAAAAATGCACATTTGTTCTATTTCACTCAGAATAACGACTTGAAAATTGCACAAAAAACAAATACAGGGAAAGAACGACATAACCTGGCTGTTTACAGGGAAAGAACGACGTAAGTGGGCCGCGTACAGGGAAAGAACGATGTAAGTAAGTGGTTTTCGGAGCAAAACGTTGCTTGCGCGTTAGTTTAAAAATGCTCTCATTGTATTCTGATGACTCGTGAATGATATTTTCATGCTCAGAATTGTTCTAATAGACTTTAGAAATATATCTGAAACAAAACTCACGCCAAATAATAATTATTTTCAAACTGAGAAACATTTCAATCTTTAAAATGCTCTCCTGTAAAATTTGCAAAATACCACTTACATCGTTCTTTCCCTGTGCTCTTCATGTATGCACCAATATTTCAAGAAAGTCGTACTTTTTAGCATGTGTAGATATACCTATCCCATTGTCTAAAATTCTCTGTTTTGACACCAAAAAAATTCGAAAAATTAAATTAGGTAGGTACCTATACACCCATCTTGATAATACCGATGAATGAAGAAGTTTTCTGTAGATATAGTTACTCATTCAATCGTGTGTTATCTATCACGTGAAATGGCATATGTTACAATATTATATCATTAAAAAATGAAACAGCTGTACGCATGAGTATAATTAAACCAGTATAGTATTTACTGTCGAGCTAAATTTTGTTAGGGGTTTTAGATTTTAGGTAGGTATACACCATATCTAATGCATAAAATTAGGATAGTTGCTGTCGAAAATCTCATTCAAATATCAGAGTAACTTTTCAAACCAGCAGCACTTTGATCGCCATCCCTAACGTTTTTCACGAGAAAAAAAAAACATAACAGAGAATTATTAAGGGTTGCTTAATATATTTGAAAGCTTTCCTATTATGCTTTTACAGTATTGTTCGTAATAATAACTAAAAAGCTCGAAAACCCAGTAAATGAAGGCACATTCGCATCAGAATGACATAAAGCATTCTTAATGTTCACTCTTCTCGATCTAAACGATAATTTTTTCGGGTTTTCTTTCAAGTAATGGACAATTTACCATTGTTTTTTCCCCATATTTTTTCGAATTTGATGAACATCCGGCGAAAGACTTTTTTTAAAACCATAAAATGGTGCTATTTATTTTTTATTACAATATTTCATAAATGAATACCTTTTCATTATAGTTTTTAATTACTGCTGAATCAATAAACTTTACAATATTAGGTATACTGCAGCATAAATAGGTGCATGAGTAGGTATAGAGGTAGGTATCCACTGGTTTAAGTTTAAAGATTTTACACAGAGGATTTATCACTTAGTTAATGGAAGTTTTAACGTAATGAAAATAATAAAAAACAATATGAGAGAAATATTTACTTACTTACCTACTCATCATAAAACAGAAAAGCTTAAATTAACCATTACATACCACAGATGCTAAAATTAATGTTTTACTCTGGTTTAAGCTTGATTTCGACAAAATGAACAGAAGTAGTTTATTTTAAGCTAGACGCGTCCCATAAAAAGTCTGGGCTCTTATGTTAGATCAAAGAAAAAAGGAGCAATGGTCCGTAAAGTTGGACACTTTTTTGAGAAAAAACACGGTTTTGCTCAAGACTTTTCAGCTATAGTTTTCCTAGTTCATTTTTCTGAGAATTTTTGCATTTCAGTGATGTCCTTTAATCCGTAGCCTAATTCTTTTTCATGTTCAATTTCGACGGAAACGTTTTTAGCCAAGTAGAGTTGTTGGAATTAGAGTTTAAAAAATAAACTAGGAAAAAATTCAAAAACAGTGCGGTAAAATGTTACGAAATTATAGACGCCCAACCACCTTCTGCGATCAAAAAAAAAAGTCCAAAAAGCTAGATTACAAATTTTTCAATTTTTTCACACACGAAATTTGGGAGATTTGCCTCTAGCTAAATAGGTAAATCACATATTATATCTCATGAGTAAGTACTTTAGGAGATGTTTCCATTTTTTCAAAAAACCACCAAAAAATCGCCTAGAGAGGAATTTCAACTTGAATTCCCCTTTATTAAAAAAAGAGCTTTGAGTTTTCTTGCGATTCCAGTAAGTAACTCTCCCACTTGATTTAAGCTATGCTGAAACCAACTATATGCAATCTCTTGATTCAAATCAAATTCAAATAATTCTCAAAGTCAAACGCTTGCTAATAAATAAACTGCCTACGTAGTTTACTGAAAATTTTCTCACAAAACTCCCAGACAGATTAACCTGTTCAAAAGTTTTTCTAACCTCATAATCAAAGGTCTGCAAGTATACGAGATCTACTTACATGTAAGTAAGATGCGCAAGCGTTCATTCCACCAAAACTTCAAGCCAAACGCTGTGAATACGTTACTTATTTGTAAACAGAATTTCAGCATTCTGAAATTTGAAGTTACTGGGTTTCGAATCCGTAGACGGTCGTGTTATCGCGTGTTCAATATTAATTTCCGACGAAATTACGTAAATGTTGAATTACGAATTCTACGTGATTTGCCGGTAAAACTGAAAAACTTCTCATGTCGTGAAATATATTTCATTTTTTTTTCTCTCAATCAGAGAGGAGTAGGTATTTGCATCATGAAAAATATCGTACGATGCTGATTAATATTTTTCCTACGTGTATCTCGTTCCACGATATCAAATAACCGAATAGTTTTCGAATTACCTACTCGTGTAATATTCGTGTGTGCATTTTCAAGAATGAACTTTTCAGGTGAATTACAAATTTCGTAGGATATCCGTCAACTTGTGGATCCACTCCAGTGTCATGAATAAAATGTGAATACATTCGTAAGTGATAATAGTGAATATTACACCTGTACTTAATTAGGAATTAACTATGTTACTATTTTGGAACCATTTTAACCGGTTTTGGAGTCGATAAGTAGTGGGGTAGGTACTTGAATTTCACAATTATGACAGCCTCTTAGGAGTAATTTTACCGATCAAATCTTTATGCAGATTGGAAACTTACTTTCTATGATTAAAAAACGACTTTTCTCACCATGTGCTCCATCTTAAGACACCCTAAACCTAAATGTATCCCTCCTGTTATTTTCTGAAAAAATCGTTCATCAATATTGTGATGTCGTGTCTCAAAAAAATAGCTGCGTAATTGTCAAATAGGTGATCGATTTTCATTTTTTGATGGATTTTTGCTGATGAATTATTTCTCTTTTTTTCTTAATGCATAAAGCAGCTTTGATAGTAAGATTATAGAACTCGGATCCGGTTTTTTCTAATCACCAAAAGTAATACCTAATGTAAATGTTGAAAACGTCGATCTTTGTTTTGATTAAGTATTAAGTAAACGAATAGCAAATGGTTTTTAAAAATTGAAAAAAGATCAGTTTTTTCCAATTCTAACACACATTTTATTTTTAAGATTTTATTAACTGAATTTTGGAGGAAAACAATAAAAATTTGAATACATGAAAAATCATTTAGCAAAAACAGGACAAAAAGAATAATAAGGTTAGTTGCAACAGAGAGTATATGCTTACGAGACAAAATATTGCCGAAAAAGTCGCTCGTGATATACCGTCTTTGAAAATTTGATTTTTTTCACTTTTTCTGGAGAATTCTCAAAACTGGACAAAAATTCATTTTTGAACTAGCTGTCCTGAAATTTCGCAGTAACCTCGTAAAACGACCGAGAGGGTACCCAATAAGCACTGACCAACGTTATACGTCCTAAAGATCATTTTTGTACCTTCCAGCGAGTTTTGAAAATTTTGGGAAAATTTCAAAACTCGCTGGATGCTCCAGAATGGTTTAAAACTAGGTACATACTAGTTGATGTTGGTGTGTGAGAGTTGAATTAAAGAATTTGTTCACATTGGTCACCTCGCTCAGACAAACTATTTGTATTTCGTGAGAAATTTAAAAAATCGCCTTCAAAACTGTTTTCCTCCAGAGGTCCAAAAATGAACTTTAGAATCTGAAATTTTGATTACGGAATTTTTGAAACGCACTCCTTCGATCAACTCGTAGCTTGGTTTTGTTCAAATCAATACAATTAATGGGTGCCTGCCTAGTTTGTAAAATTACTCGCATTATGTGGAAGGCACCTAGGTCTAGGTGTTTCAGTTTTCAAAAAACCCACGCTGCACGGAACCCAACATCCAATAGGTGGCTTATATATCTACCCACCTACAAAAGTATCAATTACCGGTACAACTGCAAAAAAAACAAACTTGTTTGGCTAATATACTTTTAAACCATGTACGGAAAAACGAAATAAGTACTACTTATACGTACAAAATACATTATAAGTTTGTTGGGGTATCTCGGGAAAAAGTGGCCGTTTTAAATAGCTTATAGGAAATACTCTTGAAGTAAAATGAAACACGTTGTTACAAAGGATACAATAGTTACAAAACTTTGAACAAATTTTATGACGGGTAATTTTTCACCGTGCGTATCTAAAGCTGCTCGTGTTCCGCGGTAAAATCGCGTTTTCCCGTTTAATACTCTTATACGTTTTACGTATACAATAGTGTGGACTGAAAAAATTAAGGGCTTTCGATTTGATAGCATTTTTAGTAAGTTTATACCCGTTTTGTTCAACTGAAAGATTACGTTAAGATTAGATTTTGACTTCCTTGGTTGAAAAACGATCATTTTTTGTTCCTTGACGTAGGTACATATATAGGTATACTTAAGGTTCTAGTTTTTTAAAATTTAATTAATTACTCATTACATACGAGTACGTATTTTTGAACCGAAATTCCTCTTTTCGTTCCAGAGAACGGAAATGAAACCCTAGCGAAGATCTAAATAAGTGTCGTTTGCCTTGAACTTCAAATAATTATTGCCAAGAAACAATGCACTGAAGAAAAATAAAATTTTCATTCATTTTTGAACGCATTATAGACCCTGAAATTCACAGAGTATGCAAACATACACGCATCGAAGCAAAATAGGGTGCTTCTGTTTTTAACGGAAGGCTTTACTCTTGTTCCGGTGCATCCTGAACCTATATGAATATTTCAATTATCTATAGACGAACTCGAGCTAAAAGGTGAAAACACGGGACTGAGCGTAATCAAATATTGCACTTTTACCTACATAGGCGATGTCCTTTTAAAATACCTTAGCCAGTCATTTTCAGATTCTGAAAGATTTTAATTTCCGCTTAAATATTTCATTACAAGCTGGTCAACGCTTACAATTTTCCTTTCGTTCAAATATTTCACAGAATACCTACAGTATACAGAATAGTGAAATATTGAAAGATACCTACTCACGATTCGAAGGGTGAAATTACCATCATCTATCTTCAATTATGCCCCTTTAACCATGTTTTGTATTTCGATTGTTCTTAGATTTGGTTGAGATTCTGAAAAAAAATCTAGGAGATCAGAGCTGATGACTTTCTACTTATATTATCGATTTAAATTCTTTTTATTGACAATTGAATTGAGACAGGCTTAATTATAGCTTAACTTAAGTACTTCAAGTATGGTATTGTACACAAACTTGGATGGTTTTTTTCTTGAGAGTCTAGTTCAGGTTCAGATCAAGAGACTTACCAAATCTTCAATACCAATTTCATTATTTTTTAAATAGGTAGGTATCTACTTAATTTATGAGCTGCGCTATTTTTCATTTTCTTCATTTATCATGTAAATTTTAGACAGTTCGTTATTTGCATTCAGCTCACCTCATTTCTTGTATGAACAGACCTGCACTGTACTGTACTGTATTGTACCTATTACACCGGAAAATAAAAGAGCTCGCCTATGTTTCTGTTGGAAGGGTTCAGTTAAGTACCTTATTTTGTGCTACAACACTTACAGCACATCAACGAATGACAACATCAAAAGAACAAAGAACGCGTCGCCAAAATTGAATGAGTTAAGGTCAAGAAATAAAGTAGCTAACTCTGGTAAATTAGAAATGTAACGCCCGTACCAAAGTTTAAATTATGAACCTAATTTCACAGAAACAACTTTCACATTTATACTTTTATTTGTCTACGTTGTTACTACAATACGTATAAAGGACTTTGAGGCTCTAGATACGTAGCAACGTGAAAAAGTATTCCACGACTGCCTTATACATATTAATACCTGATGAAAAGATAACATTTAAAGTACTGAGCTGTTGCATGGTCTATCACTCTATCTGTATCCCACAATTGCACGTAGGTAAAGGTACCTCTACCTACTTACTCTGCACCAGTCTCAACATTTTTAATGACGTCTAATAAATGAATAAAATGTACCTCTACTAAATCATTGCAGACAAATGCTACTTGCCGTTTAAAATCTTCATACAAATGACATAAGCATACCTATCCTATACTATGTCCTTATTCCTTGACAAATAAGCGGATATGAGAACAGGCGGAAAGTATTTTTAGTAATACAGAGTGTTTGAAAATTACGCGAGTATCTATAACGTTTTGCCAAGACGGAAAGACGCAAAGAGGTGATAAAAAGCTTGGCTCACTTAATGTGTTGAATTGAATGAAAATAGTAATGAGGTGCAGAAAAGCATCAGAGATAAACGACGAGAAAAAGGTGAAACGACAACGACGAAGAAAACAAAGAAAAAGGTATTAACGTAAGAACAAGTCGAATCGGCGAAGAGGTGGCGAGAAGATGGTGTATAATATGTACGTATAGCGTAGCATAGCATAGCATAGCATAGCATAGTATATATATAGTATACTGGGACGGCGAAAACGAAGAAAACAAGAGAGTTGTTAATTAAAAGCATAGCAGCAACAGCTCTTCATAAGGAAATGAATTGCAAATGTATTAGTCATTCTATTTAAATTTTGCAATAAGCTGCTGTTTTGAAAACTACTGCCACGGTTAGCGTAGTTAATGACTTTTTACTCAAGTGTCAGCATTTGCATTTAATGATTGAACGTCGAAGCCTACAAAATAATTGAAATCTTTGACCAGGTTTTGCTCTTTGCTTTTATGAATTCAAATCATCCATTCAATTTTATCACTCAGAACTAAAGATTGTTTTTGTTTCAAAATAAGTACTCGAATGGGAAACATAAGCATGAAATTATGGAGTGGTACCATAATAGATTAAATATACTTTTACTCAGATTATATGCAGTAAATATTCACCAGAGTAAGTTGTCATTAATTGCTTTTCTGTAAAAGTTGAAAAAGAAGAGCGGAAATAGACTGGAAGCATGTTGAAAGAACGCGAAGTCGTCTAGGGACTCTGGAACTGACTCTACATAAATCTATAAAACATGAGACTGAATGGAATAAAAAGTTCAAGGATCAAAATACAAAAGTTGAAATTGAAAAGTCTCGGATTTTTTGATAAAATTGCCAATTTTGTAAACACAAATTTTCCTCAAAATTTCTCGTTTTTTTTTGTTTTTTTTGTTGGTGAAATTCTACTCATTTATTTCTTTTTCAACCAAAGTGAACATTTGATTAGTTTGTACGTACTTCTCAGGAAATAATTTTTTACGTACCTACGTATTTATGGCGAACAAGTTATGCAAATTTATTAACATGTTGGCTAGTCATGCTGCGTTTCTTCACCTATATGGCGTGTGTAATTTTCTGATGTAAATTTTGTAATAATAATCACATTCATCGCAGTTTTCGGAAATTCCAATTTTTTAGACGAAGTTTTTACTGAATTTGTATCCATTTCGAAATATTTTTAACATTTTCAAGCAAATTTCGTGTATTTATGGCAATGTGTGTGTAGAAATTATTTTACAAGGTGTTCACAATTTTTCCTCTTTTCTCCAAATTAGTGGATACAAATTGTCGTTAAAGTACATTCGTAATTATTAAGGATAGAATATAAAAAATAACGTTTGGCTCTACCGAATGAGAGGCAAAAAAGTGAAATTCACAGATTATTTATCTCTGTTGACACCGCCAATGCTCTTCTTACCATAAATATTCGATACTCGGTGTAGCAGTCAATCAATTTAGATACATTTTTTATATTATTTATATTAAAAAATGTGAAAGAACGTCAGTCACCTTAAACAATATTATTTCGTGTAAAATCCCCAACTCATAGCACTCACAAAGCACAGACACTTACTCTCTAATGCATAAGATTCTATTTCATTTCATTTTTTGTTTCCTTCGTATGTTTCACTTCTGCACATCAACTTTTTGGAAAATACATACAAATATATAATGCATGCTGAACACGTATTATACGAGGCAATCTTCATCCATGCAATACATCTTTACGTAGGAGTCATACATCGTAAAGGCACCGTTACTATAATGACCATTCGGTCATGTGCTAGTAACGATTCTTTTTCTACTGCTCT